>NW_020212231.1:0-78880 GCF_003070985.1 Temnothorax curvispinosus | reverse complement strand
ACGTAAGATCTGATGTTGACGACACACCTATTTGTTAAAATTATATATTACAATTTTAATCTACCCTTTTAAATATTAAAATTGAATATACCAATGTTAGATGTATCATAAATACATTGAAATTGAAATATCGTGCAATAAAATCAATTTAAAAAAATACCAAATATATTAAATGTTTCACAAAGGTCTCCAATACATACCTAAATCTTGATTAAATGAAGATATCACATTTTTACTACATGCTTCCTCCTTTAATATTTTCTTTTTAGATACATTTGTGAAAGATTTAACATTCTTCCCATTTTTACTTGAAGGAACTCTCATACGCTCCTGCTTTGTATCAACAATTTTATTTGCCATCTCACTTTTTTTACTATCTAGTGATAATTTAGCTAAAACATTTTTTATATTGATGTCATCAAATTTGTTAGAAATAGGCAAATGGCATGTAGTGGGCATCGCTAGGACGGATTTTTCATTGGAAGGCAAATTATAAGTTTCTTTTCTCGCATTGTCTTGTATTATTGAACTTTTCTTCTTTTTTTGTGCCATTAAAAGCTGATCAATCAATCGTCGTGGCGTCTCGCTATTAACATCTTGTAAAGTATTAACAATAGTGCTTAAACTTATGACACTATTTTCGTCTGCGTCTCTTGTTGCATTAGGAATAAGCACATTCTCTTTCTCCGTCAATTCCGTCGACAACGCTGTTGCTACAATATAGTCTTTTGTACACAAAGATTTAATTTAATTTAATTAAAAACATACAAAAAAATTGTGTAATTACCATCTGCCATGATAGTCGACTCAACTAATGCTGGTAATTTGCCCGTTCTTACAGGAGTTTCCGAGACAAGACCAAAACTCGGTCTTACTTTATTACTTCCTAATATTCCTATATTATCAGACTTTCGTTCAAAGTATTGGCCTACCGATACCTTTCGTCCGGCACAAGACCTGTAATTCAGACATTACCTCATTACATGTATGCTATACACAACATACGCATATACACACAAAAATATACATACTGCACCGATAGTTCTAGGTCTCCAATAATACCAGACAGAGAGCCAAAATCTGTTGTTTGTTTTTCTGGATTCGTGACTGGCATACAATACGTGCGATCTTGCAGCCAGCGAGCCTCATCAATCGACAACTGTTCGGCCATTTTTGAGCCAGATAGAAATTCTTCCTTATTCATTTCTGCCATCAACTCGTTATTAATTTGCGTTATATCGTTTTCGTTTAAGCCAATGCCATTAAAAGATCTGTTCACTGAAGGAAGTCCGTCAGCACTGCTGCTGATGCCAGACGAACGTGCTGTGATTTCGTTAGGTTCAAAATTAACCTGAAATTTACTTTTTCTAAAATATTCTGGTTTTGAAAAATCAGATTCGTAAATCATAGATACCTACACTAGCCGTGCTAACTTTATTTGTTGAGTGATGCATACATTCCTTGTCCAACTCAGATATATAAGTCCTAATTGGTAAAGTGAAGTTGCCAGTTATATTTTGCACATTGGCATTGTTTTCTTTGTTTGTATCTAAAACAATTATTTACCACAATTACCTTCATGCAATTATTTATGTGCTTACGTATCCTTACTATACCTATATGTCTTTTTGTTTCTCTATTTACCTGTGGTTAAAGAAGAGTTTTTTGTTTCACTACACTTCCGAAGAAGCCTCCTGGCATACTCAAGCTCTAAATTGTCCTCCTCCGCGCTTATGCTTGTGAGACCTGTCATCGATATCGTGTTAATGCAATGCTGATAATACTGCTGCGTTAATCTGAAGGATCTTGGCTGGTCATACGTACCCGACATATTGTCAAGAAGACCTAACGAGGACCTATCGTCTTTCTGCGAGTCATTCTCATTTGGTAAATCCTGCTTGTCCTTCGCCTCACTCGAATGCCGCCTGTCGCCGAATCTGCTCTCCATCCTGGAAGCAAAATATCTTCGAGAACCATCCCCGTAAATATTCTATCTAAAATCAACTACGGTCCACGTGATTCTCCAAGGACGAGAATGTTAGACAAGGAGGCGAATAATCGGTGGAACGAGCAAGGACGAGAACCGGTTCGCGAAGATCGACGCTCAAAAGGGAAAGGCCCTGACGCCTGTTGATTCGCGAAGGTGGGACTTTTTCTTTTGACAGACCGCCTGAGAGGAGGAACGTACGTGCTTTTTCCGCAAACGGTCGACGACGCCTGCGGCTGCGGCGTGTTCAGCACCGTGTCGTCCAAGTCGTAATCCTTGGGCTTGATCGGCGTGAACATCGCAGGCTCCTTTGTCCCCGATCGCGAGGCGAACGGCGATCCAACGTGCACAATTCGTGGGAAGTGGGAAGGACGAGTCAGCGACCCTTCATTGTTCCGCAACTGCGCGAGTTTCCCGCGGACCGCGTGACGGGACCGATCAGCCGCGATCCCACTCCGGCCCTTTTAAACAATAACAGTCGATCGATTTTGCAGTTCAAATTTGAAAAGTCTCGGAGGTCACCGACGATTGGACACGGACTTGAAGGCCGCGACGTAGTTTATCATCCCGCCGACGCCTTCTGTCAACTCGCCATCTGCTGGCGAACGTCGTCGCGGGAATTCGGCGGTAAAACAGAAGGTTTGTTCTTCTTTTGAAGAACTTTCTGAACTGCACGCACTGGGTGCAGCTTAAAATGAAACAGATATATATTACAGCTGTTGGAGAGAAAAGGAGAAAAGAGATGAAAGGTTACAAAAAGTTGTAACCTACAAAGAACAAAGCGTATAGGTTTGCTCCTTGTAGCTATGTTATGTTACACCTTCCGCGCTTGAAATGAGAGATAAATGTATAGTTATTAGATATTGAAGAAAGAGGGAAGATGTGAAAAAAGTGCAGAAGTGGGGGAGTACCGTGCATGTAAACATGTATCCTAACCTGCTCCAAGTTGCTTGGAGCAGTGACATGTGCTTCCTGATCAATATTGTTATTTTTCGTTTTTATCGCAACTGTTTAATTGGCTAACAGCCAAGCATTTAATTAGGATTAAATTAAACACGCTCGGTGTTTTATGCTTATATTACGCTTAGAGTGAAGTGTAAAAATACACGGGAGATAAGGAAGCTTAGACGAGTCCAGCAGCACAATTTATCTCGAGATAAGTGTCTTGTGAGACAGAGACGAAATTTTAACGAATTAAAAGTTGCGAATAATCTTAAGAAATTGACGCAATGTCTGACACAAACGCTACGGAAACGTTAGCGACCAGCGTCGCGGAGAACGAGAAAAATCCATATGCGTATCTCGAGAGAGATGATTTCACTTCTGAGAAGTACAAGATAGAGGTGCGCGGTTTGCCGAAGTATTACGGAATTGGTGAATTTAAGAAGCTCGTGAACGAAAAGCTGGACCTGCAATCGTGCAAGGTAAAGCCGCCCAGGAAAGGCAGCAGCTGGCTGTACGTATGCTTCAGAAACGAGGAGTGTCGTCAACGAGCGATAACCACTATAAATGGGATTTTGTGGAAGAACAGTAAACTCACGGCGCAGGTATTCTTCAGCCTTTCGTTAATGCTGCTTTCTCGGCAGACATTAAATGTATATAGTTTTAATTCGTGCTTTCCCTTTAGGCAGCCAAGCCAGCTCCGGATCCCTTTGTGAAGAGAAAACTAGAGGAAGAGTCCAGCAACAAGCGTCTGAAAACTGACGCCGAGGATCCAAACTGCTCCCCCACTGATAGAATCAAATTTATTACTACCCCTTTGTGGAACATGCCGTATCCGGATCAAGTAAGGGATTTTATTACGTTCTCGTTGGAAAGTATCAAACCTTATGCTATATATTTTTAGCTGGAACTCAAGCAGAAGGAGATGAGATCTATCCTGATGAAAATTGGCCAGCAAATGCTCGTAGAGAGCAAAGGTCTGTCAGAGTGGATATATTCGCAAAAGAAATTGTACGATGGATTGCCGTGCAAACTGGAGAATATACTTTCGGCAGATGTTACTGAGGCGTATAGAAATAAATGCGAATTCACAGTTGGTGATTATTTCTAGATTTATACGAGGGTATAAAAAATTTTGCCAAGTTTAAATTTTTTTTTTTTTTTATGACGCAGGTAAAGACAGTGAACAGAGCAAAATTATGATTGGGTTTAGATTGTCAACTTATGCCTCGGGTTCTACAGCAGTCGGACCTATCGACGATCTTTGTCACATTCCGGAAAATATGAAAATTGCTGTAAAGGTTAATTTCAATTGTTGATTTTTTTTTTAGACGAGACCGATGGAGACGGACTTGGGATCTAAAATTTGCGCGTTTACATATTTCAGATACTAGAAACATTTATACGCGAGTCAAACTTGGAGCCTTTCAATCCGGTTGATCATAGTGGATACTGGAGACAAGTCACCGCTCGAACCACTCGTGCCAGCCATCTGATGTTGATAGTAGGAATACACCCTCAGGATCTAAGTAGCGACGAATTAGAGGAATTAAAATCACAGCTGAGAATATTTTTCGAAACCGGGAAAGGTGCCGACGCTCATGTCACTTCGTTGTATTTTCAAACAATAGATAAGAAGTAAGTATATTATGCGGAAGTAGCCATGTACATGTATTTTTTTTTATTTGCATAATTTAATTTTGCAGAAGTATAGGCGGTGAAAGTAGCGACTCCTTATATCATGTTAGCGGAACAGAATATATAGAAGAAACGCTACTCGGAATGAAGTTCCGAGTTTCGCCTCAAGCATTTTTCCAAGTCAATACATTGGGAGCGGAAGTTTTGTACAAGGCGGCGATTGATCTTGCCGAACCCACGATGGATACGGCGCTACTTGACGTGTGTTGCGGTACTGGAACCATAGGTCTCTGCTTTTCAAAGGTACGATCAATTATTATAAAATTTCCAAGGATGTACCATTGCAGATGTTAAACGTTCACTGTTGCAGCATTGCGGTGAGGTATTAGGAGTGGAAATTATTCCCGACGCTATAAAGGACGCCAAGGAAAACGCTATCAAGAACGATATTACCAATTGCGAGTTTTTTGTCGGAAAGGCGGAGGACATTTTGTTGCCTGTCATTCACAGGGCAACGAAATCCAATATCACTGCCATTGTGGATCCCCCACGAGCTGGTTTACGTAAGTTGTCATTATATAAGTAACATTTACGATGTCGATATTATAAAGAAATGTTAACTTACCTGTATGTTAACTTATTCTAGATCAAAAGGCTTTATTGACACTGCGTAAGTCAAGAAAGTTGAACAGACTGGTGTACATATCCTGTGACCCTCGTGCTGCCATGAGAAATTTAATTGACTTAGCACGACCTAGTTCCAAGCAATATCTCGGTGATCCGTTGGTACCGGTAAAGGCCATTGCGGTTGACATGTTTCCTCATACTAAGCATTGCGAATTGATATTATGCCTTGAAAGGCTATCGAAGGCGATGAAATGAAACGAATGTACTATCCAAGAAAATACGGAATAAAGAACGTTCAAACGTATTTACATATTCTTCCGTCGTATGTATGTGTTAGCATAATATATACGTATATATTAGAGTTTTTTTGGACACGAATATAAAATTTGCTCTAAAGTCCCAAGAAGATAATCAAGAAAATGATAGAATTGTTGAACCAAACTAATGAAATCGATTTTTATATTCCTCATTTTTCTAAAGCGAGGGTCTTGTTTATCCTAAATTGGTACTGCCATTCATTACTTCCATAGATTTTATATAAAATATTACTATAAAATAAAATTACTTTGACTTATTTATAATCTGTTATAATTTTTTGGAGATAATAATTTATTTCGGAACACGATAAAGCGGATCACAGTAAAACTGCAGTTTATTCTAACTCAATCTTATAACAATATCAAGAATTTTTATAAAATATAATAGTTCCAATTTATTAATATATTTATACAAACTATATTAAAATAGTCTGACAGAATTATCACGCTTCTAGAGTCTTATCTCCTCGGGCTGGTTTCGTTAGTCTGCGTAGACTCACTCTTGGTGTTCACTTTCCTCGGCAGAACCGAACCTACCACCCTCACCTCTCTTACCTCCGCCTTCACCCTCAGGCCCTCCTCAAAAAGCTCCCTCACCTTCTCCAAACTCGATTCCTCTCCTTCTCAATCCTTATTATAACATTCCTCTTCCTCGTTTCCTCTTCGCTTCTCTCTTCCTCTTCCTCGACAACTGCCACAATATGTATTTGTTATTGCACATATATTCTTTAAATATTGTCAACATTCAATGCTAACAATTTCTCATAAATATAATATAACCATGTATTTCATAACAGAAAAAACGTTAAATTCTCTAATACAGAATTCGTTAAAATAAATGATTTATTTATAATTTTTTTTGTTTTATAATTAGACCATTGCTGGGCTTTGGTTCGTATCTAAAAATTCTACAATGTTTTCTAAGATTCTTTTTTGATTGGTGACACGAGGTTTATTATCTTTTTGTTTAGCCGACAACAATTGAATAATACCCTCTCTTCCACTTTTTTCATAAATATCTTGTAATTTTGCACGATTGATCCCTGCTTCTGCTATTTTTTTAATCATTCCGTTGGAGATAACATTTTTAAAAATGTTCAAAGATCGTTTCAGTTTTGCTGTCTTTTGCAGTCGAGTTTCATGGTCAAGTGATTCCTTGAACGATTTGTGGTTTCCAATCAAATTCTCTTTCGGAATAGTTGAAGCGATTTGTTCGAGTATTTCCACATCGTATGCTGCTTCGTGGAAATTTTCAGTCAGTTCTATTTGCAACAAATCTTGGGCTAAAGTAGACAGTTTAAACATCCCTTTACCTTTTCTCTGAGGATAGAGTTTTTTAAGAGGGACAAGAGTATCTGAAAATCCGACGATAAGGTTTTTGAAATCCTCTATCATTGAATTATTTATCAAAGCACGGAGTAAATAACCAGTGTCAAATGTTGCATTGTGCGCAACAAGAATACACGGTTTTGATATTACAGCTAGCCATTCTTTGAACTCACGTAGCACTTTCTGCAAAGGGCTCGACTGAACTCTTTCGTCATCCAAAAATAACTCTCCTGCCACAATTTTCAAGCCAGTGATTTCTGTCGCTTTAGGCATAATTGGCTGAGTAGGAGTCGCGTATGCGCAAAATTTGTATTCTTCGCATTTTGCAGCAATCTGCAGAATGTCTGCTGACTTATGGAATCCCGAAGTTTCCAAGTCGAAGAATACAAACTTTATATTGTCTGGTGAGAGATTAGTATTCTGGATATTCTCGCCACAATTAGATTGATATTGAATTCCTTCAGTCTGTTCAGATTCTTTTCTCGAAACCTGACCTTCTTGAGCCAGTATATTTTGACGAGTTTTTATGGAAGGCAACATTGCTTCTGTCATTTTTCTTGAATACTTCAATTCTTTATTTGTTATGAACGATGCAATATTGTATGGAAATTCCAGTGGGGAATCTCGGAATGGATGCCGATTTCACTCTGGACGGTTAGAAAAGATTTACATGCAGATAGTGACTTGGTAAAAATGTCAATGCCAAGGGAACGGGCTTGGAAAATTTAGCGGTGAAAGAAGACCCTGTTGAGCTTGACTCTAGTCTGGCACTGTAAGGAGATATGAGAGGTGTAGCATAAGTGGGAGATGGCAACATCGCCGGTGAAATACCACTACTTTCATCGTTTCCTTACTTACTCGGTTAGGCGTATATTCTTGAACTCGTACAACACAACTAGCTACATATGCCCAAAGAACTCGTGATACACGCCACACAAAGAGCTTCGCGGAGGAATCCAATATGGTTGGCTATTCAACCGTAAAGACGGAAGACGAATACGCGAACAAACGATCGACGTGCGTTACTTTTCTCGAATCTTCTTGTTGCCAAGCGCTTTCGCGCCAAAAGTAACTCAACCCACGGTTACCAGCGAGATGAGATAGACAACTATGCGGTACCGCAACACCAGCGCTATCTTACTCCATAAACTAAAGAGAGAGACCTTTAATATCTTATAACCCAGACAGAATAGAATCCCTATATAAGAGTCTGGACAGACTTTTGAAATGCCACAATATGGTGTGGATGTCACGTATATAAGGACTCTAGTTTGGATGGACTTTGAAGTGAAACACTATAGCGTCGATGTCACGTTGAAAAATACACGTATGGGCCGGTCTCACAGTCTCCGATTAACGTGATTCTCCGATTAAACTCACTCTGCATTTCTTTCTAACTATCCCCCTAGAAAGAGACGAAGAGTGAGTTTAATCGGAGAATCTAGGGAGAATCACGTTAATCGGAGACTGTGAGACCGGCCCATAAATTGTGATAATTGGAAGATCAAACGATCTCATAGAGAGATGTTCGATCGTAATTATATGAAAAGTCTCGTTCGAGTGATTAACAATGTAGTACCGGCTTCCATGCCCGGTGGCGCCACAATCTTCAGAGTAACTTTTTTCCCTAGCCCCATGCTTCTATGCTTCTATTCTTCATAAAGTTTAGAGCTCGACTAGCTCACTAGCATATCAAATAAAAATTATTATAAAATTGGGGTTGGGAAATGTATAATTACATCGGGTGGGAGTAATCGCTCGAACGAGACTTTTCATATAATTACGATCGAACATCTCTCTATGAGATCGTTTGATCTTCCAATTATATTCAAGTCTCGGTCTCATGATTAACAATGTAGAGGTTCAGAGAAATATAATTTTTATTTGTTTGTTACTTGTTTCGAATTCGTATACGAATCCTAACTAAGTCATACGCCAATTACAAAGGAAAGCTAACTTTTTCCTTAGGTCAATAACATTTTTTTTTTTTTTTTTTTTTTAAATTCTATATTGCGCTTTATCAACACATACGCGCTTTTACCAAGGATTTCGTGGTTAAAACAACAGTTACTACAAAATAACAGTATTATAGTGTTTAATAAAAAAAACCTACGAATTTTTCGACCAACTAGCAGTTTTTTTTTTTTTATATAGTTCCTAGAGCAACTTTTTTTTTTTTTTAATAATCGAACTTGCCGCATATTCTGTGGAGTGAATAGTGAATCTCTCACCTATACCCCAGCGAGACATAGCTGCCCTAATTCTTTTATTCATCATTGCTATAAAAGCTGCTCTGAGTGGCTTTTTAGCTGTCAGAAAGAGATTATCTACTTTACCTCTCAACTGCGATGTCGCTTGGATGTAAGCGTCAAATGTTGACATTAGCCTAACCTGGGATTTTTCAGAACAACTGGCAAACTAGCAAAAGTTGGTATGATCTTGGACGGTAGGTCTTAATTCGACCCGATATTCCTATTTCGTATCTTTCCGAACTTCGTTTAAGTTAGAAAAATTAAAACTTGATTGAGGTCAATGTTTGTGCCCTGTGCACAATATCCAGTGCAAGCAGCAACACGAGACGCTCAGTCAAGCAACCAAGAGTCAGCTTGTTTAAGGGAAAAACCTTCAACTTTTTGAAAATTGTATCAACATCCCAAGTTCTATCATACTTGGGTTTCACCGGGTTAAGCAAGAATATTTTCTTAAAAAATCTAGAAATATTTTTATTTTGGGCAATATTGCTTCCGCTGATCAGAGAAATCGCCGATCTTACCAAGTTACGGGATCCGTATGCCGCCCCCCCCTTTTTGAAAAAATTAAATGAAATCAACTTCTCTTTTCTGGTTGATAGGGTCCAGATTTTGATCTAGGCAAAAGACTACCATTGTCTTAAAAATTCTGCATACTGCTTACGAGTTGACTCCATCAGCAAAGCTTCGAAGATATTAAGCTAGGCAATCCTTCTCTTCTGAAGAGTTTCCTGATAATTCTCCAACCATCAGGGGCAGCTTCTTTGTTAGTGGATGCCGAATAGACCTATAAGGGGGATAAAAGTAAAGCAGGCACAGGATTAACAATTAACGGCTTTCCCTTCAACAGTTTCATAAATAAGGGAAACCACGGTTGGCTAGCCCAGTAAGGATCGTTTTCCCAAGCAAAGAACTTTTCGCATTTTGTGTTACCTCTAGGGGCAAGCAGATCAATTTTTGGATATCAAAAAACGCTCTGACGGCATGACGGAAGGCGTATCTCTTTAATTCCGTCTTGTATATATATTTCTTATCCGAGATCCTCTGTTAGTTTCGACATTGTCTTCGGACTTAGATTGACGTCACTTCTGCATTTAGTCGATATTTTTATTGGAGAGGAGAAAAAAAAGCGAATCTGCTTAGATGAAATAGCGTTGGCCACCAATCGTTTCCATGATAGCTTTTATAATTGTGTTAATAATATAAACCATGGGTAAATAGGCGAAGAGAATAATCCAACGATGGCAACGCAGTGGAATAAATAATGCCACTTGCTCTCTGAGATTCTTGTTTTGGTTGGTTTGTAGAAAATTAATACAAGTCTCGATGATCTCGACGCAGAACTAAGGTGGCACAAAATACGCATTGAAATCGGCGCCGCTTGGGGTGCGTTCCACTTAATAAGTGGAACCCAGCCTTGGTATACAGAAAAGCGAGGATGACGATCCGGTGAAGAAGAAGAAAAGCAGAAGAAAAATCTTAAAATGTTTAGATTTCAATCGACCTATTAATGTTCGACATTGCTGATATAAGAATAAGATTCTCGTCCCGTAGATGAATCTCGCATCAATGCGTGACATTAATGGAAGATATGAAAAATAAAAACATATATCAGGCTTCAAAACGTGTAATCAAAAGACAAGGAAACAAAGATGATAAAGGCGGATTTCAATACCATACGAAAGTATGCAATAACAATATTTTAATCATTTGGTATATTAATCACTTTAATTATATTAAATGTTTTGGTTTAAATTGGGGCTTGTTTCCTTGTCTTTCGACATTATATAAAGAAATGTTTGATATTGGCGATCCTTAACAAGCGGAGGCGATTTTATTGCAACGTATCTCTTGCGCGTCGATTCAATAGATTATTGAAGATGCGCGAAAGAAATATGAATATATTTATACAAGCACACATGTTGTCTATTTCGAAGAATTATCTATTTCTATTCCATCGAGAAACTGACGTTTCTACAATTCCTGGCGCACTTTGAGCGCGTTCTGCGTGAAATTCTTTAGAATGTTTATCATCTATGCTTTTAACACCTTTGGCATCATTAAACACACAGTCGTCTGGGCTCTCAGAATTCACTCGCGAGATCGTCTCTGCATATTCAGTATGATCAACAGGTTGAGATAGCTTAGAAAGCAAAGCGACTTTTTCTGCTTTATCTAGAGTTGATCTAAAAGTGTAAATAGTTATTTTTGAATCAACAATGTTAGATATAGATTTGATTTAATATTGATGATATGCTACAATAGAAGTTTGATATGGTTTTGTTTTTCTCACGCACAGAGTACCTTGTACTGCTTTGCGCTGCTAATTTCTCAATAATTTTAGCGTCTACATTAATCTTTTTCGGCCTTTGCATGTGACTTTTCAATTTCTCTATGTTCTGCGTAAGTTGATGAACCTGTACCTTTAATGTTGCATTTTCATACGTCAATCTGTTATTTCTTTGTACAACCTAACAAAATTCATATATATATTATATAATATATATACGGTCTAATTCGAAAGGTTTAGACAAAAAGGATAAAGAGACGTATATATTATCGTTTACTTGTAAAAATTTAGCTTTATTAAGGGGCAACGGTTCCTGAAATTTTTCTGACACAATTAAATTAAGTTCCTTTCTCGCCTCGTCTAATTTCTCCATCATCTCCGCCATCACTAGCAAATGCTCGTGCAGCAACTGATCCAATTTATATCTTAATGTGTCTTTGGCATGCTTCATACGAAGGAACTTCACACATAAATTATATGTAACTTCGTTTTTATCTGACAACTCCACTCTGAGCTGCTTGTTTTCTCTTTCCAAGGAATCTTGGGCTTCTTCGAGCTCCTTATGCCGTTGTTGCTGAAACTTTGACGTGTTGCTGGTATGCCTGCCTCTGTACCGTTGCATTTCTTCAATGAAATGATCTTTCTCCCTTTGGTGGAAATCTCTCTCGCCATCTAACTGTTCTACAATAAAAAAAATTAATATATACTATTTTATTCGTGTCTGTTGAATTAACTCAAATTAGCTTGTTTTGGAATCTGTAAAGCTATTTCCTGGTAAAATCCTGATTTTATGAGCAAATTTGGATGAGGGTGTGCAAAATAATATTTTATTTATATTATATATGAGTATACTATATATAACATGACTCGATTAGAAATGAAAGTCTGACAATGTCTTATATTTTCATATATATGTATACTTCAAAAATTACTTATAATGATTAAGTCTTACGTTTAAGATTTCTATTGCATCTTTGTTGTTTCTTTAACTCTGCCAGTAATCTACTCTTCTCTCGATGCGAATTTTCTAGTTGTACATCTCTTATCCTTAGAGCATTTTTTAAGTTTGATATAGCTTCATTCAATTTTGCTATCTGGATACATACGATTAAAAATCACAATTATTGACAATGTCAAAGTTATAAAAAGTAATAATATGCAGGAAGTATATTTAACACAGTAGTAAATATTTGAAAAGTACAAAATAATTTTTTGGCAAGTTATTCATTTATATGTTTTATATTATGAGTGAGTAGACATTTGAGGTTGTCTCATAATTTGTAAATAATTAATTAATGCTAATCGAGTAAAATACTAACATTACTAACGTACTTGCGGTGAAGTTATTATTTCATGATCGACTATGTTGTATTCTGCAGTGTCATAGGAAACTTGTTTTTCTACATTAGTAGAACATTTATTTAAATTAACATTCTGCATATCACGATATTTAACTCACGCCAATCCGTAATACCTCTTTAGATATAATTTTCTATTTGTTATATTATTTCATTGGTTATATCATATCGCACACTTTATGCTTAACTTTAATATTCAGGATTCAAAATTAATATTCAAATTTTTGAAAGTGCCTCTGAATATATGTAAAACTATTTTAAATTGGATTGCCTAAATAATTATGTTCTTCCTTTTATGTATAAGACGAAGGAGAACTTGAGACATGTTACACATTAATTCTATATAAATAACCTATATGCAAAAGTTACCTGTCAAATACATATAATTAATGACATGAATTATAAGACTAGATATAAGTGAAAAGCGTTAGAAATGCCAAAATGTGTCGAACGTAATTGCAAGTACTTATCGTATTTATAAATTTTAAATAAGCTTATCGCAAATAATAAAACAAAGCATTTTCCGCTTTAAAATAAAAAAAATTGTTTTTTAAAATAGTATATACACGTATATTACAGATTACAAATAGATTAGAAAATATTCTTTGCTACGATATGTGATAGGATACACTCAAATAAATATTTACTCAAGCAATACGGATTTTAAAAGTTGTGAAATTTTTTATTGTATCGTATATGTACAAAATAGGTGTACAGACTACTTATCAATCGCACGTACGTTTTTTGTACATGCATCACATATGCTTTAATAGCATATGACACTGATGTAAGAGCAGTTTCTTTACCCCAGTACACCTGTAACTCCCGTTTCTATTACCTTTCATCAAATGGAATGAATGTTGAGATGACGTGTATATTTCCTTTTTTTTTTTAAATGCTGATATCTTTAGAGACGTAAGTAAAATTTTAGAATTAGGATTTTTGAATGACTAATAATCCTTTCCCCATCTTGTACACACGAAAATAATAAATTATATTGTGGAGTCTCAGTTTCACAATTCCATACACGAGAACTATTTCCAAAAAATCATGTTTAAATGGTTACATTAGAATATATTTTTGCATCTCTGAAAAAGTTGCGTCGATATGAATACGATATCAGAAAAAACCAAAAGTACAAAATCTCTCAATGTGGATCCATTCGTGCTTTCCACAAATTTTACAATAACAACAACTGGGCCAGAAATTATTGAATACACTGCTGTTATGCTGAAACTACATATATTTGTATCATATTTCAAGAAGTTGTCTAGTAAAGAAGAAAAAGGTATTTCCATTCTAAGATAATCTTCTTCTCTTATCAATGGTATAAAATCTCATCAAGAGAAAAAATATTCAATTTTGTCTGAAGTCAGGCTAGTACTTGAATATAATAATAGATCACTTTTTGAAGAAAAATTATATTTGTAAAAATCTTGTCATAAAAATACTAGTCTTTCTTTCATATTAAATCCTATGTTACTAAATATACATTATCTTGGAAAAATATTTGAGTATACACACCAGAGAGCTATGTTATACAAATACATGTCTCTGTATAACCGAGATAATATCGTAATAAACTTCGTAATAAGTATTGTAATAAACTTTGGAAAGAAGTATAAAAATATTAGCTAAACCATAAAAAATTTTTTTTAAAGTACAGCAACGAGCACATTAACGAAATAATCCGAAATTACTTCAAAATTATACATAATAATTGTCTTCTTAATATTTTGGTCCAGTTGTGTTTTTAGAAAAGTGGAAGGCAACCATTTTGTCGTGTGATAATCTGATGAAATGATACTAGATTCGCACAAACGCGGATGATAATGATGGACTTATGTATAATATCTTAACTTAAAAGTTTGTTTTATTTCCATAATGTTAAGGCTCGTATTTATTTTTTCTTGTTCTTGTTAGCCTGATTTTTGTATTTAGCTGCAGCTGCTAATTTAGCATTCTTCTTCTTAGGTTCATCATCCTCTTCATCTTCATCTTCAGGATCCTACAAGAAATATAAAATGTAATCATGCAATTAATTCTACAAGCATTGATAGTTCGTCCATATTTAATACTTCATAAAAGAGATAAATATAGGGAGGCTTTATATATAATTTATGTCTTTTTGTTTAGAGAAAATTCTAAGGAAAAGAATATGAAATTCCATCACGTTTCGTAATGTCATATTTCGTAATCAAATTAAAATTCTAAAATCAATTTGTGCTAGCTTGTATATTTATCTTGATAATTTTGATTTTTTTTAATATATTGTACATTTATCAATACAAATATTAATACACGAGATAATGTGTGTACTTGATTTTCTAGGATCAAATAAACAATTATAATTCAAATGCGTAACTTTGCAAAAATGGACAAAAAGGAAGCGTGATTAGTAAGGAATAAAAGCAACTCTTTGCAAAATAAGATTTATTTTACAAAAATAAAACATGAAACATGAATGAGAACACAAGAAATACATTCATGACTTTTCGTAAATGGTTCATCTTCATCTTTTCCCTTCCTTAAATTATAATTCTGCAAAGACATCTTAAAGATCGTAAAGTCATAAGGTTTCAAGTAAAATAAAAAATGTTTCTTAATGCGATAATCGGATATTGTAATATTTTTAAGACACTGACTACAGAGCGCAGTGTTCTGTTTTATCTTAATATTCTATTTATCTACATTCACGACTGTATTCATATTCAACGCCGTTTTTTTTATCTCCTGATAAAAGCTTTCGTTTCTTTCGCGGTGCCTGAAATGGATATTTATAATATATATAATTTGATATGTTCATTTTCTAGCAACATAGAAAATAAAGATAAACTCAAAATATCGTAAAGTGCATTAGCAAATTTTCTACAGCAAATTATAACTTATAATTTAAATTATAATATTACAACATTGTGTATTCAAAAGATTTAAGTTTTTAAAGATGCATTCTATGTAAGTTGACATTAATGATTTAAATTACTCGTACTATTTATTACACTAGTCTGCTAAATTTATTACGATAAAAATTTGTTAGGCATAGAATATATATTTTGAATTATTTTTCACAATATATTATATATAACGTGTCATAACTCATACCTTCTCATCGTCCTCGTCGTCGATGTTCTCTTCCTCCATTTCATCATCCATATCCTCGAATTCTTCAATGTGGGCACCTATGAGAAGCAAAAAATCCATGTACTTTTCTAGTATTCCAAAAAGATAAAGATATTTGGAAAAGTTAATGTTATTAAATATTGTATATTATAAGATAATGCTGTGTGTCAGTTAGAAATAACTAATGAGTCAAAATGGAACAATTAAATATTTTATTATACATTTCATGTATTGTTAATCAAAATTTATCTCGTAATATACAAAAAATTATTTTATAATAATAAAATTATGTATATTAAATTAAATAAAATATATATAAATTTGTCACTATAAAATTAAAAACATGTAAACATTTTTATACGCATACACACATGTATACTGTAAAAAAAATTTATTTCATATTTTATCTTCAAAATATTCGTGTGTATAATGCAAAATAAGATAGCACATATCATACATGACATATATTTTAAATATAAAAACGAAATCTATTCTCATAAACTTTTTCTCAATATTTTCTTAAGAAGGCGCCCAATTTCAATTTTATCGCCTTTATTTGATATACTTTTATGAATATAAATATTAACAAAATTAAAAATATTAACTTTCCATCACACAATAATTTAAGAAATACATGTTAGAGTTTAGCAATATTGTAAATTTTTAAGATTAGTTAGTTCGTATATGTGATGTACCTATAGCTCATACTAGAATAACTTGCTCTAGTAGCTATCAAGCGAAAGATCTGGGTTCAATTCTCATAATTGTCATTTTGGATATATAAAACTAAGAATTTATGGGAGGAAAATATTTCTTGTGTATATAATAGCAACAAAGTATCCGAAACATGAACTTAATCTCAAGAAAACAAATTAAATACATTTATGTAGAGGTTACGTACCAAGAAGATTGTGTCCTACTATATGAACAGGTCCACTGCCCTTCACCAAGGTGAACGTGACTGGGGGATCTGGGAAACTGAGATCAAGAATGATCTGTGCCGTTTTTCCCATCTCCAGCAAGGCAATTGGAGTTTTGATGGGTCCTTTTAACCCCATCGCCTCAACCTGTAAGACATTGAGCTCGCCGGGTTTCGCCTCTGGTCCTAAAAGAGCCTGAAAACATTATAAAACGTTATAATAAATATTATGCAAAAAATTATATTTAATTATATAAAAAACGTTGAATATTAATAAAGATTATTTTGGACATTCTTGGATCTACAGAAATTCAAGTCATCCAAAATTACTATGATGAATTATGATGAACTATGATAGTAGCGAATAATTCTTATAAACAAAAAAGACCAAGGAAATTATGTATATAAATTTCTTATAATTTTGTTCTCTACCAAGTGAATTTCACCTCAAATATTTTTGCTTTATATGCTACACAAAAATTCTTTGATCAATTTTGACCTTTTTAGGTTAGAAAGTAGTTCGTCCCCAAAAGAAATAAATATACATAAATAATCACATTCGTATAAAAAAAATAAACAGAAAAAAGATAAATTTACAATATCTTTATGACTTTTAAGTTTATTGTCAACTATAACGAGAATCGTAATAAAAGATACGTGCGGTAATAAAAGATTCTCTTTTTCTTCATAAATTTAGTTAAATAATGTTGAAAATAAAAAATAGTGGAATAGAATTCAATGTGCTCCACACATTCTTACAAAACTTCCCGCATATCAACATCTTAATGCTCATCATCTACTTCGTAACGTGCACCGCAACCCGGAAACCGGCATGCCGCAAAAATTCGATCAATCTAATCCGCGTGTCGCGGCCCACGGGGGGAACTTGTGATAAATCGCACGAATCGTCCATTGCCCATTCAAATCGACTCGGCCACGAAATTTCCGTTATAATCATTCCGCGACATAATAGAGCCCTATCTGAAGCGAGGTGGGGGGAGCGGGAGGGCGACGCCGTTGTGGAAAAATGGCGCCAAGCATCAAACTTTCCCCCGTCGTGTTCGTCGGAGACGTTTCGCAATTTATAACGGAAAAGACGAATCAATCGTAGTCGCAACGCCACGAGCGGGACTTGGCAAATAGGTGCCTCGTCCCGCTCCTCCTCGAAGAGGAATCGCGATCATTAAACGGCTCGGAGCGTGGAGGAACGTTCGCGATCCTGAAAAAAAAAAAAAACGGACAACGTGGCCGACTGTCATCCTGGATTATCCCGAGTCCCTCCGATCGGAGAAGACGGAGAATCGAACGAGATCGCGCGCGGAGTTTGGGCGATTGAAGTTTCGCGCGCGAAACGTTCCACGGCAACGGCGGCGGCGATTAGCACTATAAAGAAAGAAATCGAGAGGTATCTCCGAATGACGCGGCACGCGAAACTAGACATCGCTGTATAGCCGACGAGCGCGTTGAAACGGAGATGTTCGTCCGCCACACCGCCCCCGGGCGAGGGAAGCGCCTCGATGCCACAGGGATGCCTCGCGGAGACGACGTATCGGGCGGGGAAGGGACTCCCGGACGCGCCGGGGGCAACGGCGACACGCCACGCCGGAACGTGGGCACTCACCATTTTTATAATGAGCTTCTGATCGGCGCCGATGTGCTGGGCCGTGCCGTCCGAGTCGTCGTTCTTGTGCTCCGGGTCCCATACCTCGGTCGCGTTCGATCCCTCGAGGGTGATTCCTGGACACAGAGAAGTCGTGAGTCGAGTAATCGCGGGGGCGGGTGGATGAGGGGGAGGGAGAGAGAGAGAAAAAGAGGAGCAGCGGCGACGGCGGCGCCGGCCGGCGACGCGTACGCGTGCCCCGTCGGTTGCACGAGATTACGCGCGGCGTATTACCCGCGCGTTAATATACCCGTGCACGCCGGTTCCGGGCACGCAACGGTGGTCCGGCGGCCGCAATGGCCGAAAGGCCCAGCCGGCGTCCACGGCCGATGCACCCCCTTGGTCGCTCAAATGGCCGACGGCGCGTAAGTAACCGCGTGCGTCGCGAAATAGCGGAGCCACGGCGACCGCGGCACCCTGGCCGACGATATTTACCGTACAGATACTCCTCTGCCATGGCGATCGGTCTGCTATCAGCGGATTCTCGTCAGCGTGAATGCGTGAGTTTGCCCGTGTAGGGGACGGCGGTTGCGGCGGCGGACGTGTGCGTGCCGTGCGCGGTGATGGAGTATGAGTGAGCGAGTGACGCCGCGCGCGCAACGGTTAGTGTGTTACTGCGCGAGGGAACGCCGCGGCCGGAACGAGCGCGTACTGCGCGTAGTAAATGAGTTTCGCCCTAGTGCTGGGCCTCGCGCGCGCGCCCGGACTACGTTCCGCGCGCCGATTGGTCGAGCGCGGCCGCGCGGCGTTGCCGCGTCGCCGCCACCGCCAAAAGCGACCGAGCGAGGTACTCCGAATTCCCGAAAATTTCTCCAGAGATTCCCGTCGTTTCTCGATTTTTCGACAATGGCTGCGTTCCGGCGTGCACTGCCAGTACTGAAAGTCCTATAGTTTACGTTATGTACATACATTATAGATTTTTCAGAAACTCTGCCGATGTTATCGATACATATAGCTCGATCTCTCGGTTTTGCATTGTCGGAAGACAAATTAACGTTTATTATTTTCATCTGACACGATTGTGTTGTTCAAAATAGCTGCTTTACATTGTTCAACCATGTGAAAATGCAAAAGTATAACGCCCTGCGCCATATTGACCACGTGTATCGCATGGAAAGATTAAAAAGTATTAAAGAATTTTGGTATTAGTATACGAAAAATTCACACAATATTATTATAAGTCACGAAGATCCAGTCTGGACTGTTTTTCTTTTTAATTGATTGTATATCATAACTCTTTTACTTATTAATATTATTATTATTGTTCAAGGAATTGAATTTTATATAAAATTTGCAATTGATCGTAATAAAATCGCTATAATGCTAAAATACTCCGAGCACTTTTCCAATTCTATGTAATAGCAACTAATAATTTATTGATTGTAAAATTATTCACGATAAAAATCATTCGTCTTTCGGAACGCGCTATAGAGGAATTAGGGGATTCGAACGCGCGGCGGACGCGCGGCAACGTCGCGCCTTTTGATTGGCCGGCGCCGGCGTCGACTCTGGTGGCGATCGCGCGCAACTACTACCGTCGGCACATTGGTCCGCGGCACACAGACGCAATAAATAGATAGCGGACGCAACACGTGAACGGAGTTCGTTCGCGAGTCCCGCGATTAAATGTCATGCCGATCGGCCCGCTGACGATCTCACGTCGCGCTCGCGCCAGCTGATGACGGACGAGATTCTTCGCGCGTCTCCAAACGATCCGCCTGTGAAGAATCGCGAGTCGTAAAACACGGTCCGCTCTTCTTCCTCACGGTGACGACAACCGACAACGTCGTACTCCCGTCGGAAATGCGTGTCGACACGTGCATCCTGCTGCTCTACCTGTCGCTCGCGATTTTCGGCGGCGCCGAAAAAAACGAGAGCGCCTTCGTCGCGACGCATGAATGGCAGACGGTGAAGAAGGGTGAGTATCCGCTGACGCGGGGGCGGGGGACCGTGCCCGATCGTGGGACTACTTTGTACGCCGACCGAGATATCCGTCTCTTCGACACCACGTCAGTCAAATTCGCCGTGACGCGCGACCCTTTCGCGACGAACACGGGGACGCGATCTCGTGTAACGCGGGGTTTTCAGAGTTCACTCGGAGTCGTTTTAAATAAAAAGAGTAGCGAAAAACTCTCGATGGTCGCTTTGCAGATTGCTGCAGATTGCTGCAGATCGCGAGCGCCTCCAGTGACAGTGACGTACGTTCGGATTGGATTACGTGGTCCAAGAACATGCAGTCTCGAGAAATTAAAATCTCTCTCTAGAATAATTGTCCTTTTTTTAACTTATACTGCAATTACTTGTTAACTTATTTTTTTAACTTATTGCAACTTTTTTTGAAATTTTTGGAATGTATAATATTGATAGGATTTACTCATAAATATTCGAGAAAGCTCCAAAAACTGTTTAGATGAGTAATCAATATTCATGAGAAATGTAACTGGTGTGCTTTTTAATAAAATATGAATGAATAAAACTGATTTTGTCGCATAAATGCATCTTAACGTGAAAGTTAGCTGTAGAGCTGAAATATTTAAGTCGAATTAAACATTGTAGATATATGCTGATAATATTAATAAAGATGTGATTTTATCAGGAACCCCCATCCCCAAGGGACTTCACGTGAGACATAATTTTGCAACCGGGGTGACGGAGGCTAAATTGATGGACGATGCGGAAGAAGACGATGAAAATGCAAACCGATCGAATTCCAAGTCGTTGACGTTACATCCGGATAAGTCGGTCATAGAAGACGAAGAGCCGGATCTGCTGAAAGTAAAGAAAGTTACGGACATGATTATCGACGATTTGAAAGCGAGTTTGAAGAAGCTCAAACAAGATGAAGCGGACGCCGCAGCAAATACGAATGTAACTATATGTTTTTTGTGACATTTAAGAATTGAGTTTTGTAATTATCGAAAAACGGGACAGATTCTGTCACGTGAATGTTGTTGCACGTGAATTGCAATTGTGTTTGAAGTTTTGCTTATTCATATACTTCCAAAGTATTACATTATCTTGAATTCTAGATCAAAGATATACATTAGGTTTTTAATTAAATATTTGGAAATAAAAGTTTAACTGTTATGTCTTCTGCTTTTTTTACTCTAGGACGGAGAGACCCGACCAAAAACTGAGAAGCGTTTCAAACGTTTTTATGAAACTCTGAAAGAGCAACTTAATGCTCTTAAAGTCAACGTTACGAGCGATTCAGAATTATTAAAGAGATTTTTTCAGAAATTCCAATCTTATAAAAATAGTATCACTACTGGTACGTTAACCAGCATAGAGATTGAAGAGGTATTGGATATCTTAAACAATTTAGAATACCTTCTTCATCAAATAGATAATGCTAAAATGTTCTCGGACATGGATGGGTAAGTACGAACCGATACAATTTTTTTTAGAGACACAATTGTTTATTATTATTTTAACTAATTTTTTTTATTGCAGGCTAACTAAGATCATATCACCATGTCTCAATGGAACTAACAATGAAATAAAATCAGAAGCATTACGCCTTTTAGGAGCAGCTGCCCAATCAAATCCAAAAGTGCAAGCTAAGGCACTAGAAAATGATTTTATCCAAAAAGTATTGCACGTATTGTCTACAAATAGTAAAATTGAAGTAAAATCCAGATGTATGTTTGCTCTAAGTGCCTTAATACGTCAGTTCCCTGCTGCTCAGAAAGCTTGGATTGATCACGGTGGTTTGCAATTACTTGGGAAGATTCTATACGACGATCAATTACAGATACAAATGAAAGCAATGAAATTAATTAACGATCTAACGATCGAAAGACGGAATCTGGAAGAGATCTACGATGCCGAGCAGCGTCAGCAAAAAATGAGGGAGTACGCTATTACAGACTTCGAGTTAAAATTACTAAGGCACGATTATTGTAAACTCTTAAGTAACTTAATGGTTAAGTGTTTCAAAGAAAAGCTAACTGGCCAATTCAGCATAGAAAATAATGATTTTCTCGAAGTAGTCTCGGACAGCATGATCACGATAGCTCCTGTTTGTAAAAATGAATTTAAGAACATTAAGCTCTTACCTGTTATAGATAATCTCTTACACTTTTATCAAAATCCTAATATTATACTCACTGTGGATGAAACTGACGTTTTAAAGAGTTTAATATTACTGATTGAAAGATTAAAACTAACTATTTTTGAAGCACCTCATGATGAACTATGAAAATTGTGAGTTAATGTCTAAGATAATTGAAAATATACGAAAGTGTATTAAAGACTATAAACTAAATTCCAGTCTTACGTTAATAAATATGCAATCGTGTGCAATAACATAGGACTATTTAATTTGCATTTGTTTTAGTCAGTGTAAAAAGTTTGTGAAAAGAAGAAAATCATCGTCATAGTAATTGCAATAGTTTTGAAAAAGAGAATATTATCTGCGGATGAATGATTAGCTACAATTTACAAATCTTAAGGAAAATCTAAGCAAAAAGATATTTTGCTATTCTAACATAGGACTTATTTAATTTGCATTTGTTTTAGTCAGTGTAAAAAATTTTGCGAAAAGAAGGAAATTTTAATTATCATCATAGTAATTACAATAGTCTTGAAAAAGAGAATATCATCTGCGGATGAATGGTTAGCTACAATTTACAGACAATTTAAGAAAAGTTTATCTAAGCATAAAAGAGCTATTTTGTTATTCTAAACTGTTCATTATATCCCTACTGTAAATAGCTCGTCATACTTACAGCATTGATTAGTGGAACACGCAGGTTCTCGTCTCTTGCATCCAAAGTATGAGATACTAGTCATTAGATGTCAATTAAATTTCAATTCATTTTTTAAATGACAGTAGTTTTTTTTCTTGTTATAATGATTTTTTCATTGTATGGGGGGGGGGGGTATCTTTTATATTGGCCTATCAAGCTAAAAATTCGAATTAAGCTAAACTAAACGTTCGAATTAAGCTCGCTTTTAAGTTCAAGAGACGGGACCTTTTGATATTTGATTTGATCATGCAGCTCAATTAACGTTTCATGTATACACCTCACAATTATGTGGGGACAACTAAGAAAAATATACTTTGGAAAGTAAAACGACTGAAATATATACGTGTACATATAATATGTAAGATTTTAGTTATCTGGCTGTCACATACCAAGTACGAATAACTGTTACGTTTTTCTTCTGTTTTAGAATAATTATTTAATAATTAATAAATTATTTTGTACCGATTATACGCCACATCTTATTGTCTGAAAGTTCCTGTAGCATATATATTTAATATAAAAGAAGTGAAATATGAACAATCGTAGAATAGTATATTTTATTTACAAATCATAGCATTAGAGATTACATAGATATGAACAGTTTTCATTTATATAACCATGTAATACATGGAAAATATTTTTGTAAAAGATGTTAAATTTTAACCAGTTCCCCAAATAGGGTCTCTATTTACAGGTGCAGAAAAGAGCACTCCTGTATCATGCACTCTGAATGAAGTAATACCTTGTTTTCACCTGTTAAGTACAAGGATTGCGTTATCTTGTGCAACTCATAAAGTATGAACATTGCGCATGATACACGAGGCTAAGAGAAAATTACAAGAGCTAAATTTCTTCTGGAAGTTGCATTCGTCTTTACACAAATTGAAAATTTAACAAAGTTTATATCCCGTAGGTATATTTATCTAAATTTCATCTGATTTATAATAGCTAGATATCTAACGAAATACGAAGCTCGATCTGGAAAAGATACACAGTAGTATCTTTCATAGATATACTTGACGCGATATATTACTACGTCTTTTAATAAATTTTAATGAAAATATATTATCATCATACACAATTTTCTTTAATATCGATAAAGATGGAAATATATCAAACAATTCTGCATACTTTAAATTTTTCTTGGGGCTTTTTTTGGCCGTGAATATTTGCATTAAGATATAGAAGAATACATACTTCGTGAATATTTAATGCCAATTAGTATAGGCGTAGATGAAAGAAACATAATTAATTTCGCTTTATACAATTTACTCATTGGGTCTTACGTGGTCAAAACGTAGTCTCCATGCGATTTTACAACAGGTTTTATTAAATATGTTAAAAAGGTCGCTATATCTAAACTCGGAATTTATAAAATTTAAGAGCAAGAAAAAAAAGAATTTGTATGTTATTTTATCATAATTAAGTTGTAATGAATGGAAAGAAACTTATTTAGCTATTGTAATTTTCTCTTCGTAGTCTCATGTATAACGTTATCACGTTATTAATGACAAAATAACTATTATGAACCTCCTGTTGTGCGTTCGTATATAATTTAAATGTACATAAATACAATTTTATCATAAGGCAATACTGATAGCACCCAGCATGTCGCAGTATAACTGATCATCTTTTTAGTAGAAAAAGGCAATATCAGTTAAAAATTAAACCTATTGACATATATTGCACAACCCCGGATTTTACCAATTTGTACGCAACTTTTCGTTACTTAAATTTTTTATTTTTTTTTAATTGTAAACACAATTTTTTAATTGAAAACACAATTTCAATTTTTTTAATCTGAATTGAAAAGTTGAATTTGGATGATTTAACTTTATACTTCATTGGTATTAAATTATTTATGAAATGCACATCCTTGTATTTAGATGAAATAAATATTCACAGCATAAAGGGGTAATGTTAAGAAAAATTCAAAGTGTGTATAAACCCCGAATATATATTTATATCATTATCAATCGATATTATTGCAAAAAATTGTCAATACTTGGAATTAAATTTTTAACTGATGTCAGATTGTCTTGTTCTTAGAAAAAAATATTAGTTATGGAAAAATATTAATATTGTACTTTATGATGAAATTTGCATATTTGCGTGTATATATAAATTAAATGAGATTTATAACAGCATTTCTCAAATCATCTTGTCATTATAACGCGATAAGTAACTTAATTTTGATAAAATAATATATAAATTCTCTCTTTTTTGCTCTCGTTCACTCTCTCTCTCTCTCTCTATTTCTCTCTCTCTCTCATCCTTCTCTCTCTCTCTCTACGTTATTCACTGAAAGACTGTGATAATCTCGGACTAATATTTCTATATTGAAAAATATTCTTAGTAGAAAATATTTTACAACTCTTTAGTCCTTGTTACTTAATCTCGAAATGGGAATTGCACTAATGAGGAAGGAGGAACAGTGACGATAAACGACTCTTTTATAATTTAACATAAATTATTTTCATATACTCAAAATAATGATGACAATAAAAAAAGATACCACATGTGCCATGCTCTTTCAATAAATAGTAGAGAGAAAAAGTATTGTATAACTTTATGGCAACTTCAGAATATTGTACTGATGCATATCAAGACAACTGAAATTTACATTATAACATAACAAACTTCTCTGCAATAACTATATCTTCACTGAAGTATATTTGACCTAAACATAGATTAACGCAGCCATGATAATGACTCCCAAAAGTAAAGCGCCAAGTTGTTTCAAAGATTCTTTTGTATTCGTTTCTTTCAACAGATCGGGCAGGATGGTCACTAAACCAATGTGTATGAATCCTCCTGCCGTCAATGGCAATATCCAATTGGTTCTTTCCTCTGAAAAAAAGTTAAATATAAATTCATAAATTCTATTCAACAAAATTCTAATATCTATATAATAGATATTAATAAGATTAAATTATTTATATAATATACTATAAAAATATTTAGAAATTATTTTTTATGCAAAGCAATAGATAAAATAAATTAATTATAAAAAAATTATAAAATAAATAACATTAAAATTTTTACAGCTAAGTTAATAAAAAATGCAACTATATTGTTATTAGATTAATTTATCTTTCATTATTTTTTATCAAGTTTTCATAGACCGTTTTACGTTTCAAATTTTGAAAAATATTTACCTAAACCACCGGTAAAGGAGACGGCTGCCAGAGCACCAACGATCCCACCGGTAGCTGTGATTAACTGCGCCTGCGCAGCATCCCATCTGCTAAATCCGCTTCGCAATAGAATAGCAAAATCGCCAACCTCATGAGGTATTTCATGCACCAATATAGTGAACGTGCTGAGGACACCTACACGGAAGGAAATTAGGAACGAGCCACCCACAGATAAACCGTGAGTAAAATTGTCGAGGAAGTTCATCAAAAGATTCAGGTATCCGGGAAAGGATTTGGGATTGAAAAATTTGCGGAACAAGTCGGAGGTGAATTTTTTTGTCCTTGCAGTCAAACGATTAACAATATTGCTCGGTGAGCGTACGATAGGAGAGTCAACGCGTGAAATCGCCGATGTGAAGCCATTAGTCTTCGCAAGTTTTTTCAAGCAGCACCTCGCCTCGTCGACCAGCGGGCATTCGTCATTAGGACACTCGCTTGCTAATGCAGATTTCATAATATCAGCATCTTTAAAACCGTTCTTTCGCATATCTTTGATACTGATTTTTGGGACTTGAGCAAACTCCATCTTAATGGATTGTTTTTCCAGAAATTGTACCTATTGCAAAACGTGTTCGATCATTAGACAGTTATTATCGATTTTAAATAATATTATAGCATTAGATTTTTAATTACATTACATTACCTCGGTCGTATTTTTCAGACACTTTTTTAGAAAACTGTTCTTCTCAGTGCACGTCATTTTGATACAATTATTATTATCCATCTCTTTTTCTTTATTTACATCTTTGATCGAAGTTTCATCAGTCTGCTGTTCTGCAATGATCGGAGCTTCCTCGTTTACAGCGGCGATGAGTTTCTCGACGATTACGAAGAACAGGAAGGCGGACAACACCCACAAGCCTGCGGGCGTAGACGCGTGATTATCTTTGGCTGTAAATAAAATACATAAAAAAGGTAAGTCAAATAAAAAAATATAATATTTTCAAATAAACTATATAATTTTATAATCATTACTAAAGTATCATTTATAATATCACTAAATATAAGACTGATCCATATTCACAGTCGCATAATGTATTGTTTTCTTTAACGAGTTTTTAATATTTATTGTTATTTAGATTGTGTAATTTATTTTTACGGTTTGACTATTCTTTCTACTGACAATAGCGACAAAGGCGCAAGAAATATAAGATGAAAGAAATTTGCAATTCAAACCGAGCAATTTACACGGATATTACCAGTCCGCCGATCACTTCGAATTTCTAACGCGGTTCGGTCGGAGGAACATTTAATTTACGTGGACGCAGCTGGCAATTCAAATCTGCAACTGACGCACAATAGAATTCGAAGCCGCCGCTTAAATCGTTCATAAAGCTCTCGACGATGCTCTTCAAGACCGCACTGACCGCAGTCGTACTCCGTTAACGTGCAGGACGTTGCAAAGCGCATTCAGAACCTATATGTAATACGCGTACAATATCATATAGAACAAGCCAGGAATTCCAGATATATTGTATCGTATTCGTTACATATTCGTACTGTGTCGGATTTCGCCATACCAGAAATATCAAGCAATGGTTCATTTATAACGTAGATAATCCAGGCTACTCGTTGTTTTTTTTTTTTACGTTTTCTCCTAACGCCGTTAGTTTTGCATGACGTACAAATACATCATCCAACCGTATTACTCGTTTAATTAGTTTAATAATTGCATGAAAGAATGTAAATCTTATACGTGATAAAAATTGTTCTTTTTATACACGTGTGTGTAGATTTACTTCTACCCATTATTCTTCACGAAGTAATTCTATTCATTTGCATTATCGTAATCAACTTTTTATATATTTTTTTACGACAAGGTCAATCTTATCAATATGATATATGAAAATTTCCTTGTACGATAAGATAGATGATCCATTTAGTTACGTCACCGCGTATGTACAAGGAAGAAAGTTCTATATGAAAAACAAATGAAATTACCTCTTGTTTGAAATTCGCTCGCAAATGCTTCCGGCAGAAGATGTAGAAAAACATCGCCCAGCAATGCGCCCACGGCAAAGCTCAAAAGGATCTTCAAAGTACCACCGATTTCTGCAATGAAAAGGATAAAATTAATGCTCATTCCATACGTGCGGATTAGACAGATAGAACATTTAAATTGTAAATTCGACTTTGATATTGGATTAAAGAAAATCTTGAAACGCAGAGCTCGTATTTCGTCAACAAGGAAAAAGATATAAGAGCAAGGAGCAAAATGTGCGATATGAGAAAATGCAGTGGACGATGGGAACCATAAATCCTGCAATCAATCGTTCACGTATATCGTTGCGGACGCGTATATGGTAGACGAAGATAAGTCTGAAGCGAATTCATGCGACAAAATGAAGTACGGGCGTTTACGTTTCTTTGCGCGTAGGTCACGGAATATGTGCGCCCAATTGACTCGCTCTGATATTGCCTACGTACATTTATCTCATATTTAGATCGCATAAATGGAAGATTCGCAACGTTCAGAAACAATTTCTCTACGTCGATTTATACTCGCGGTGGAAATTGGTAAAAATTAACTTTCCTTCCCGGCTACTCAATATTTATTTAAATTGCATATATGTACTTCGCAGAAAAAGAAGTATAAATAATCATAAATATCGCGATGTGTGTGTCGAGAAAGAAAGTTAATTAATTAATTGCAACTGCAGTTAATAAAGACATGTTAATTACGGAATATGCAGTTATAATAGTTAATATGTAGTAATTAATATCTGCAGTTATCTATTTAGGAAAGTATATACGGTGCATCATAAATTATGAGGCATGCACATCACGTTAAGCATACGCGATTAGCTCGTGTGATGACAAATAAAAAATTTATGATTCTGCGTATATAGTACGACGTTCGACGCAATTGATAACCGCTAATAGACTACAGTAGCCTATCTACTCTGGTGCAACAACAGCTAGTATGCAGAGGAGGCCACCAGATGATAACGACGCGTGATGTCAACGCGTGATTCATGGGGAAAAGAGAGGAAAAGGAATATAAATAATACGTGAGCGGGCCTTGATCTCATTTTGACACGACTACGATTGTATCACCGTTCTTCTCTTGAACTCGTTTGTCGCAGGTCGCAGCTTGTCGGACTGTCGCGAAGAAAAAAAAATGCAAGATGTTTTAAACAATTTCTCTTCCTATTGTCATAGAATTCTAATGTACACGCTTATACTGCAATCAGGAACTATTTAACTTTATGAAACAATCACCAGTAAACGAGCGTCGCAATTTCGTTGTCTTTACGTTCATTTCTACTGATGGAGATCTTCAATCGGTTTAACTTACTTTCTGTCTTTCTAGTTCTATAAAAAACTAGAAAAGTAATAGAAATAGACATTAAAGATATGAGTTTTGACTCGCTATAACTTGCAACGAGAGATAAGTCAATGCGACGTCTCAATTTGAGAGATTACCGATGATAGATTTATTTATATCCGTAATAAATATCCCATAATGTTCCAACAATATTATTCCACAAACTCCCATATTATTTTCATTAACTGCACGTTGTTGTTATTGACAAGACTAGCTTATTCTTATATAGGAAATGCTATTTCTGATACGTCAGTGTCAATTTAACCATACAGAATCGAATGAACGGAAAGAAATATAATCAGTTTCCGGGACACCAGCACATTGTTAGCCAGTTGTAAATTCGTGTGGTCGACTCATCGATAACTTGTCCGATATCACGACCTACTTCTGATACAGACGTATTATTATTACACTATATCGGCATTAGGTTGCATCAGTTTCAATTAAAAAAAAAAAAAAAAAAAAATTCGATCGGTATAGTTAATATAACTGGAATGGAAAGAGAAACAAAATGTTGCTAGAAAGTAAATATGCAACGTGCTGACGGCGCAGACAGATAAGATTGGACAATAAGGATATTGTTTTCTCTCTCACGCAAATTCTACTTTCCATAAACAAACGTTATTCTGTGAGTAATTCTATGAGTAATCCTTTCCTTTATTGCATTATTCTTTATTCCAATATAATATTATAAGTTATTATAAATAATATATAATATATATCGTAATTTAATGTTTTCATTAAGTACATTTTTTGAAAAGTTTAATTTGTTAGAAACATGATAAAGATATATAAATTGAATATATAAATCAAAAGGTTTTTAAATATTAAATTTTTTACAAGTTTTTTTTAAGATTATAAGTGTGAAAAAGATCTGCGACGTATGTCGAGTTTTCATTCAAAATATGTGCAATCTGTTATTCTCCAAAACGATCCACTCTTGTACAAAAGCTAGGCAAAAAGCTGAAATTTTTCATAACCTGTGTAGGATCAAAGACTGATTTACTGAAATGAGCTTTGTGAGTTACGTCTTCTTCCCAAGGGGAAACATCGCTTGCATGAGCGCGAGGCATGTGTGTATCTCATTTGAAATTCTATCTATAAACGTGCATCGTGCATGTAACTGGGCAATGTAACAATAGCAGACGCTTTATCCCTCGTATTTGTTTTTAGTTTGAGCAATTGCTTGCGGATAAGCAAGTTTAGCACGTTTCTGCGTTAAAACGTTTAAATCATACAAGATTAAAAAAAGAATAGAACTGCACTCCTGTTGCGTAACACATCAGGAGGTAAACCTGCACGATGTTACACGGAACATCTCTCTGGAACGCGCTGCACGGTGTCACATGAGAATATCTTTATCAGCATCAGCACGACGTTAATCATAAAATGTGCGAGGTGAGACTTGGAAAATTCAATATACAAGTAATACATATTTAATGTATAAATAATAACTAGCAGAATATTACTCTGATGATTAAATAAATACTACAAAATCTAAAAAAAAAAAATTAGTAATTTTAAAGAGAATTTACGTTCTAATTCAATTTAATTGCTCCGTTCAAGAAAACATGCCTTTACTTATGTCCTTTGTTATTGTATCTCGATGTGTACTTGAAAATTTATTGCGTCGGGGATTTTATATGTTGCAATAATCGCACGCATTGCGAGAGTTAGCGTTTATTGACGCATTTCCTAGAAGCGTGTGTGCAATTAATTTATCTCTTTTCATATCGAGCTCTCGAATAGTGTGCTAAAACTGATTTTTCCTCTATTTGTTTTTCATGCAAAAATTACTAAATAATTAAAATTACGACGCTATAAATATAAAACAGTACTATAGATTTTGGGGACAATTTCATGTTTATATATTAAAAATGAGAAGAAAAAAAGAAAATTGGGAACGCTGTTAAAATGCGGCAAGATGCGCATAAAGAGAGATAATGATGGGTACTTGTAATTTGAATAATGATACATGTCGCAAATTCGTAATAGATGTCGATGTCGAAACTGCTATTGGAATAATATATAATTCCACTGGGTAATAGAATTATACCAAGAATTATGGAGAATACGAAGAATAGCTGTAACTGAGTTTTTAAGGTACTAAAAAACCGCATGATGAATTTGTCGACAATAAATTACAGGCTTTTCTCGCATTACATTAATAATTAACGGATTTATTTTATAAATGTAATAAGAAAATTTACATAATAATATACGAATATTAAAACTTTTCGATTTAATTTTGGAATAAACTCATGTTTTTCTTTAATGAGTTATTTTAAATGCCAGATTTGTCGACAATAAATTACAGGCTTTTCTCGCATTACATTAATGACATTTTAAATTTAATTTTTATAATATTCAGGAGAGTAAGGCAAATGTAACAAAACACAACAATTTTGCAATCAAACAAGGGAAGATGTCTTAATTGTTAGACATAAATGCTCAAATTATCTTATAAATGTGTATCGTCAATCGAAATTATTGCCATCTTCACAAGACTCACATAAAATATTCACATTTTACGCAGTTATCAGTATATAAACAATTATGTAAGATTATTTCTGATATTAAAATCATGCACGATCGTACATACTCGACATGCACATGTTTGCAGGTTTTTCCCCAGTATATTACGCGAGTATCAGGCTTCCTGGCACGTGGCTGATAAATAAATTATTATCGTCCCACGGGACTGCACAATAGGCGTGTGCAGAGATTCCAACGTTCTCGAGAAGATGATAGCACGTCGAAAGATCGTGGCAACGAATCGTAACAACAGTTTCCTCGAAGACTTCGAAAATAGATAAAACTACGGTGGCAAAACTTCTGACAATTTTATCAGATGTTTCAAAAAAGTAACAAGCGTATTGTGTGCGTCTTTTCTATATATAAATTTAATTTCTTTTTCATGAAGATATAATCCAACGCATTATTACTCTGACAATTAATTAGTACACTTTGGCAAGCTAAAAACCTGCAATTATATAAAGATTAACGCAATGTGAGATTTCTAAATTATTTTTAGCCAAAATTCGTAGCGCGAAACATTATTTCCATTGGTGAAACGATTAATGTTAAAAGTTAAAGAATTATACAATATTACAAGAATATAGAATTAAATATTTATTATAAAGATATAACATTAAATTTCTTTGAGAATGCTGTTTTGTTATTATTTTATCTTGTATTTTTTATGACAGTCTCGTAATGCGCGTTGCCAAGAATTCTGAAGTAGTACTCGTCGCATCTTGAGAATACAGATGTGACAATTGTATTATCGTATACATGGTTAGAATAAGTCGCTATATTTTTCGTCTGTAGTTCGTGGAAGAATGATATCACGCAAAAATATTAATGTATTATAGTAAAATACATATTAGTAAATATGTATAAAGACAAGTGACACCAAGCGTGGGGGATAAAGCGTAATTAAAACGTATATAAACGTAAATTACATAGAAAATTACAAATTAAAAATGCACTTCTTTAATTTAATTATTCTGCACTGAAGAGAGGTCTAAACCTAAGACCGAAACGTATATGTTATTGTAATTTATTGTATAATATGTAATTTACGTTCGCTTCACCACCGGCGCTTGCTCTCACTTGCCTTTATATGCATTTTACTAATTTGATTGTATATCTGGAGATCTGTATCGTTGTTTTCGTATAAATTAATGTGTATATTAAATAATATGCAAATTAATAGAACACAAAACTACGCTCATCGTTCCACTCTGCTAATTTGTATAAAATATAAAAAAATATTCAGTTACTGTTTTTATATTTTTATATTGAGATAAATCGATTGGGTAGTCATAGAAAGTAAGGGAAAATAAGAAAATAAGTGAATTCGAAACGTCTAGTACAGAATTACGTCATAATTATATATAACTAACAATAAAAGAGTTTCATTATCTCTAAATCGCGATGTTACCGATATAGATATCGTCAAATATGACAATAATCATATTTGATTGTAAATTGTAAAAACTGTGAGATTAGAGAATTAGTTAAAGTTAAGATCATCAAGCAGGGGAGAGAGGTAAAACTACCAAAAAAGATTTAATCTGTGATAAAGTTGAAAAAATAAATTTACTATATCAAGAGAGTTGATCGATTATTTCAGATTATTTTAGCGACGCAGAAATACGCGCGTAATGTATGACCGCCGACGGCAATAAAACTATTAGACCGACACAAATGTTGGGAAGTATTTATCGATCAAAGTTCCAAAAGTAGTTTAACATGCAATATTGACGATGTAGATCGTAGATAACTTGATGAACAAAGTTCACGGTAAAATCTATTAATATGCAAGTTGGTGCGTTTAATGCATAAAAGATAAAATCTGTTCTGCAATTCTCATTGTCCTCATTTAATAGAAAAAATTATTATCGCGGGGAAATGTAAAGTAAAAAAGAATATTTAACAGTTTAAAAGAAGATTTGTTTTTCTTTCTGTGAAATTACCATCTTATTTTCAGAATAATTAATTGATTCGATATAATTGATAATGGGATGCTGATTTTATCTTCAATATCGGCACAAAAAAGATAATTCATATGGTATCAAGTGATAAATCTTGTTAATATCTTGTTAACACACATATAAATCTTCTTGTCATTTATTTTTTCATTGGATTGATATCGCTCGGAAGATCTGTTAGATAAAAAGCGAAAAAAAATTCAAGTGCGAGGTGATTAAAGTTACTATTTTTATTTAAGAGTGACTTGAAAAAAAAACATGTCTTTTGAACGCGACACGAACTTTTCCACGGACTTTTAGCGATAAAAACTAAAATTGTCTGGCTTGAGATTAATGATTGCAATATGTACACATAATATACTGCAAAAGTGATATATATGCCTTATAAAATTTGCTGTAAATTTTATAAACGTAATTCCTTGATAAACTCGAAATAAATTTTAATTGTATTTTAATGGACAGCCACGTTTTATTTCAATTTTGCAATGCTTAATTGCTTGTCTTGTTTAATACCTTGTTAATATTAAACCTACAATTAAATTAAATTAAAAATTGATTAATTTAATTGGTAAAAAATCTTTAATCTTCAATACTACATTATTCTTGTCCTAGACTGATTTAAATGGACTTAAACGTGCAAAAATGAATTTTAATTGTAAAAGTTCATTGGAATGTACGCTTTCAAATGCAAAGATAGATGCGAACCCGGCGAAATAGCTCGTAAAAGCAACGTGAAAAGGTCCGCCGACGGTTCCGGATCGGCGCGCGAATGAATCTTTGTCGCCGACACGCAATTTAATCGCCGATAGAAAAAGTCGGTGTCGTAATACGAGTTTTTGTGTTCGCGCATTGGGGGGAACGAGTAAATTCTCGCAACTTTCTACATTTGTAATTTTGTACGAAACTTTGTACTATTAAAGTTTGGCTTGGCGATGTAACATTTACCGTTAATCTCGCTAGTACAATAACTTGGAATCGCCGCATCGTTGATTCGGAAAATACGAGATAATAGAGAAAGTTATGACACGCCGCTCCAACGTGGACATAACTGCGGTATTACTCGCAAAATGGGAACAACGAGAATATATCTGAATTTGCGAGAGAAATGCCGAAGCGCGCGTCTAACTGCGATTCGTTAATTTCAGTTCCGTTTAGAAACGTGTTTATCTAGCCAATTAAAACCGCTTGCTCTCGATAAATTCGCTGTTACGTTGTACGAACAACTTGGGCGTCTCAGCGGAAATCCATCTATTCGCCTCGATTGTGAGAAAGGAACGAAAGAAACAATGTATAACATTTATCTTCGCGCAAGAAGATGCGAAGAGAGAGGGAGAAAACCAGCGGATGAGAAACGGACTTTCGCATATCGGCGTGATTCCGTACGAAAGTTAAATTAAAGTCGGCGATTGAGAACACGATCGATTCCAATTGTCACCACGGTCACCATTATAGCAACCGCAAATTCGCCAAATGTTATCGGCGCGAATGAAATTTTGGCGAATACCTACCATCAGACGTTTCCGTGAATATAAATACTGGTTTTGTTCGAGGGAGGTGCGACGAGATTCGGCTCGATATCAAAGCTCGAAAATGTTGGCTTTGGGGTGCGTATCTATAGCGTGCGTTCCTGTGTAGCTTGTAGCTACGAACTGTTGGTAGCTTTGAGATATTTTTCGCTATTTTTCCAAAGGTATATCCGCGGCAGACGGTAACGCAAATATATGATGCAGCTTCCTCTTTTTCTGTCCAGCTGCGACCATGCAAAACCATCATGCGACGGCTGTTTCTCGGGTTACGTTACGAACGGCTGTTTACGGATTACTTCAACCGACAGAAACTCTCCGAGAACGAATAGCTATTAGATCGTACCAAAATGGTCCAAGTTTTCAAACAAGTATACAAGGTTTCGGACGTCGAATACGTTACACTTCGTAGTATATTACCGTGCGATTTATCAGACAATAAAACGAACGAAAACGAGTTATATTCTTCCCGTCTTCAAAAGAGCTGTTTGCAGAAAAATATTAAAATACACAGTCCAACTGTTCTGTCGCTTTGAGCGACATCAATGTACTTAGCGTTTCTATGTAAACCAACTGTTGTAGCTTTGACGCATTTGTCGCTTTTCCAAAGGTTACTCTGGGAGGCTCCACGAAAAACAAGATTAATAGCGTTTTTCATTGGCAGAACTAGTGCGCACTTAGTGCACATTAAAGCCGTTGTACACTGATTTAATCTTTAATATTTAAAGTATAATGCAAATATTTCAATTGATAAAATAGCCAATACATATTTTACCAAACAGTACAATAAAGAATATTGAGGCTTTCGTAACTTAACCCGTTTATATTAAACGTACACATTACGTTGATTTGTGTACAACGGCTTTAATGTGCACTGGAGTGCGCACCAGTTCTGCCAAAGAAAAACGCTATAAGAGTGTTGTGTGTTAAAACAACGTGTTGCAAAATTTTTGTTTTCAGCTGTCGCAGGATGTCGCGGACACTCATGTCGCACAATAAACATTGTATGATAATTCTTTCTATGATAAACATTGTATGATAATTCATCGGACAGAATTGACTTATCGATTTTATACCACGTACCAAGACTAATTTTATCGGGTCGGAGGAGAGTCGATGTCTTCCGCAATGTCATTGAACTGCGCAGCTGTCACTAATCAGAATGATAAAATACAAATGAAGCGCGTCATATTCATCAAATTTCCCGTTATTTCGCAACCCTCGGTGGAAACGCTATGTATGCGTTGATTACCGTTGGCAGCGATCGTCGACTCTCCATTGCCTCGTGCGTAGTTAAATTTCAACACGTGGCGATACCGATCTGTTTTTAGGTGCAAGCGTGAATGCAGCTCTCCGTCGAACGATATTTAATTGCGTACAGTAAAACGTAATTTTGTTGGAAGTACGTATACATATAACGGGCACATTTTTATGCTCTGCGCGCAGTGCTTCTCGTTTTAACAAATTAAATGGCTTCTGCAAACGTTTTGTAATCGAGCAGACAGACGCCTATTTCGGTTCGCGCGACTAAATTTAATAAAACGCGATTAACATTTATTTATCTTTCCATATCCATTGTCCGTTATTCTATCTTTCAGTCATAAAATAATTGCGGGCATATGATTATATAATATCTCGCTCACTGTTAAGTATAAAATATGTATAGCCTTCGCTTCGCTATGTAGTTAACGTTAATTAGTGTGCTCGCGAAAAAAAACCGCATTTGAATGCGGCACTTATTACTTACACAGTGACATAAATATTAAAAAGGTGAAATTCCGAGTGAGTTTTATGTGAACAGCGTATTTAAACCCACTTCATTTTTAATTGCCTTCCTTAAAAGGTCGTCGGTCGTTGGCGCGGAAAGCTTCGACAAATAATCACCTCGGTCGTTCTTATCGTTAAGGAAAATGCAACGGTTCGTTTTTATTACGACTAGAATAGTCATATTGGCTATAATAATTTCTGATGCAACGAGGGAGATAAAAATAAAAAGTCGAGTTCAACGACGGATTTGTTACTTCGTTATATTCATTTCCCATGGAAAATATTACTGGAGTTATAAGCTCTTTTATGGAAATGCACGATGAGTACACAATAAAAACCAATTATCACGAAAAAAAACAAGAGAACAAAAAAAAACAAGAGAAATTTATTCCCTCTCGTTTTTATCGCGTCTGCTCCGTTGAGTTTCAATAATTGAGTAAATCGTCCTACTGCGGTTACCAGTTACAGTAGTAACGATAGCGAATTTTTAAAAACAAAGCTACGAGGACTTGATTACAAAAGCTATGTGCTTTGTTTGAAGCTGTCGTGTTCTTTGTACCTACGGTCATTAATGCATCAAGATGTTAACAATAGTATTTCAGGCACAATCAGTGTTGATTTAATAAGTGAAAATATTGGAGAACGCGGAAAACAATTGTACTAGAATTATAAATTATACACCATTTACGATAATGGATGGTAATACATGGAATCGAGCAGCAAATCTAAACTGTGGTTTCAAACTTCTAAAGAAAATACAACAGATGAAACATAAGAATATAAATCGGTCAAAGTCCTCAGATTAACTCCGATTTATTCTCCACGCGTATATAATTCGCAATAGAATAATGCGAAGCAATTTGGAAAAATTGCGATTTCGGCCAAGTATGACTTATCGCGTGGCAATTAACTTATATGTATGCCGTCATCATTGCGACAATTTTCGTCAAGATTATCGTGCGTTATTCAGGAGAATCGTCTCATAATTACTAATCTGGATTGTTCGGCAAAAACAAGAATGACATTGCTGAACACATGGTCAGTTTACGCCGCGACTATGTAAATGAGCGATAGTCGTGACTGATAAGGCAACGATCGTTCATGCAGCGCATTGTATGATTTTTCAGTTTTATTGTATGCAAAAAATAAATTAATGTGTATAATGGAGAATGCATGAATTTATACGAATTTTGTATAAAGTAATGAGTTTCATTTGCGATATTTCTTTTGTGAAGAAAATAGTGGTTTCGGATATCAAAATTAGACCTGTGTACTTTGATACCGTGTCTCAATAGGGAGACGTACTTATCTACATCCTAATACCTCATATTCGTTAATGACTACCGTATTTTACATATATACATTTACATCAACACTACCGGCCTGGTAATTATGCATATTAGGGGCGACCTCACAGGTTTCAATGGCCTTGATATATATTATCAAGGACACGATCCTGAGTACTTTTAAAAGGTTTTAGCCGTCGTTAATTAAAAAGTCATTAACAAAATAAGTCTTATGAATAGAATGTAATTTTTTGATCTCATGTACGTTAAAAAAAAAACCATTTTTTTAATTAATTTACATTTTGCCGAAGCTCATATTTTTCTCTCTTTACATCCTCGAAGAGTTATTTACCTCGAATAATGCTGCGCCATTTGGAAATGAGTTGGGCCAGATTAGAGTTTTTTGAGGAAAAAAGTGCAGAGAGAAAGGGGATCTGCCTATGCATTCAATTTACTACGTTTTAATAGGGATTCTTAATTAGCAAATTTATTCTTCACGTATCGGATACATATTTGCCATAAATGATACAAAAAAAAGTATCAATCTGTTCATGATAATCATAACGTTGATAAATTTGAAATTCAGCTGAATATCCCATATAATGTTCTTTCTGAATTCCGAGAAATATTTGCACGAGTTTCACGTCAAGCGCGTTCAATAATGCTATGTCTGTTTACGTTCTTAGCAAGTTATTATTTGTGATAATCAGTATACTTTTGCTAAGACTGGCTTACAGTGTACAATAACTACTCAAAAGAGCAACTACTTTGCCCTCCACAATATACATCCAAGGCCATTGAAATCTATGAGGTCGCTTCTAGTATATAGTATAATTACTTTAAGCCTGTGTACTTTGATACCATATCTTAATAGGAAATGTAGTACTACGTTTGAATATATACCTTATACTCGTTAATGACTACCAGATTTTACATGCGATGTAGATTCGCCATGTAGAATTTTTAACTTTCGATGGCTGCGTTCCGATATTCACTGCCAGTACTGAAAATCTATAGTATACGTGACGTAAATTGTAGATTTTCAGTACTGACAGTGAATATCGAGACGTAGTCGATGAAAATCTAATCGTTCATTGACTAACGTCTTCATTTATTTTCCATTCGATAAATTCTTTACACAACATAATACGAAATATTAGTTCTTATAAAAATATCAAAGTATATTTATCTTCATAAAATGTTATGGTTTTTTCATCGACAATAAAATCGGAGTAGCGGATTAAGATCTATATGTAATTATTATATTAAAGTGCAAAGCAAAGAATAATTTGCAATTAAGATAAATTTCATATTGTGTAAAAAAAAATGTGCACATTGCAGAATATAAAACTGATTATTAAAACCGGGACTGATTATGGAAAAAAGTTTCATCATAGCCAGAGGAAAGGCTCGATAATCACTTTTTATTTCATTATACACAAAGAATATGAAAGTAATTATTAAAATGGAAAAATGGATAAATTAAAAAAGTTACAAAAGTTATTCGACCGTATAGTTAGAAAATTAAACTTGATATTCACCCCTTCGTTCCGTTGCACACATTCAAGACTACAACAGTAATTATCAGGGTAAAAAAATTAAAAAAATTTTACTCGGCCGTAGTCGGAGAGGAAATTGAACCTAATATTCACTTAATATTCACCCTTTCATTTCGTCGTATGTACACATCCAAGAATATAAAAGTAACTATTAAAACAGATGAAAAAATTTTACTCGGCCGTAGCCAGCGCAAATTAAGCTTTAATATTCACCTCTTCATTTCATTTTATAATAATTATTAAAAGTAATTATTAAAACGAAAAAAAAAAAAACCATTTTTCGACCACAGCCGGGAAACTAATCGTATAAGCTTGAGATTCCCTCTCTTCGTTAATCACATCGCACAGATCTAGCCGAATTGCGTAATTAAAAAAGTTATTCGGCGAGTCGCGAGAGAGAGGCGAGAACGAGATAGAGCTCGGAGATTAGATAAAAAAAAATTCTCTCTCACGTCGCGTCGCGTATTTTTGTAATACGTTGCATAAGAAGAGAAAGAGAGAGAGAGAGGACACTAACCGCCGGTTTTCAAGTCCACGCCGTCCTGGATGGGGATGAGCCACAGGGGGAAGATACCCGTGAGGCCGACCATGGTGCTGCCCAGCAGAGAGAATATCCACGGATTGTACGTGAAGTATCCTACGATCTCGTGCCAGGGCAGCCATTCGTCGGCACCGGCGAGGATGCCGTCGCAGGCCGGCAGGACGTAGCCCGCGTCCGTGCAGTTGTTACGGGTGCACGCGTACGACGACGCCGCGGCGGCCATGTTTGTTGTCGTCGCGCGACTCTCTTCGATGTCAAAGCGTTCTCAAAGATCCTCGACGTTCCCCGACGTCGGAATTAAGCTTCCCGGGAAGCGGACGTCGACGTTAATATCTGGCCCTCCCTCCGGTCAAGGTTCACCTCTCGCCCACGAAAACGCGCGCGTGGACGACGTCGAACTGACGACAGCCGGAGGACAATTGTCCGGCTCCCACCGGGAGATAACCTCCTCGCTCCGCCGCGTCACGAGGAAGACGATGTTATCGCCGCGACGTGATCGGCGCGCGATCGACGTGAAATCGAAGTCCAGATCTCTCACGGTCTCCGCGACGGCAAGTGGAAGGACGGCGCGTTCGTCAGTAGTCTAGTTTGTTTTTTCTTTCCTTTTCTTTTTCAGCGCGAGCCCTCGTCGTTCTCCGCGCTCTCTGGCTCCAGAGTCCACTCCGGATGCTGGATTCAGCCTGGATGGACCTCTCTCGTCGCGGTTGGATCGACAACCGGGAGACAACGACCGCCGAGCGACCGACTAGCCTACACTGAGGACTGAGCACGGACGCTTGGAATCAGGACGTCGCCGCTGCCTGCTGCCGCTTCGTTGACTCGTTCCGGCCCGTCGTTATTTCATGCCGCCGTGCCGATCCGCGGACAAAGGCATCACCGACGCCGTGGCGATTGAACGCGCGCGATCACGAGATCTCGCGGAGACGCGCGTCGCGTCTCCTCCCCCGCTTAGATCACCCCGCGCGCTCGTCCGCTCCGCTTTCTCGCTCTCCTTATCGCTCTCCGCTTCCGCGCTCGATTAGCTCGCTCTTCTGCCTCTCGCACTCTTATCCGGGATTCACTGGTGTATCACCGAAGTCGCAGCGATGAGCGACCGACGACGACTGACGCGCGTTGCGCCGTGGAAGGCCCCTTTTATAGCCGTCGGCCACGTTACCGCGAGCGGAAGCGAGAGGGAACGCGAGAGCGACGCGCGTTCGACGAGGATGACGTCCGGACAGCGTCGGCGATGGCGGCGGGTGGGAAGCGAGAGGCGGTTCAGCGGGGCGACGAGGGCTAGTTCGTGCTCCGCGCGAGCGGAGTAACGGAGAACGCGAAAGGGTCGAGAGAGAGAAAGAGAGAGAACGATGCGACCGCGAGGCGAAGAAAGGGAGAGGAGAGGAGAAGAGAGAGATCGGAAGGAGAGATCAGAGAATCAGCGAGGATACGCAGTGGAAGATGCGAGTCGCGTTCGTTCGAGGCTGACGGAGGCGCTGTTTTTCAAACGGAGACACGTTCGGTCTCCGTTGTCCTTCAGCAGATTGGCTCCTCAAACAAATCTATAATGCTTCGTCGAGATTATTACAATTAGAAGTGGAAGACGACGAAGCGATCGAGCTGTAGGTTCAAGGACGCGTTCGGCTTCTTGCGCAACGATCGCGCGTGTCTGTATATACACTATACAGACTGGAGCGTTGCCCTCTTCGAGACGTCTTATGTCCCGATTTTAGATATTGTGCTGCTTGGGTAACATGTTTTCTTTATACAATTAAATATAATTTTTTGTTTTTTTTTGTTGCAATCAATGTCATTATTTGTCGATAGGCTTATCTGAGGCTTAGCGATGATAGCCTTGACAGAAGCGTCTTCCTTCAGTTTGGACAGATATTAATTCTCGCGTGTCACCCTTCCGCGCGCGCGCGCGCACGCTTCGTTTTCCTAAACTGCCCTAAAGGAACGAAAGCCGAGACGGGGGCGGGGGACCGAAACTGGATTACGTACGCGAGTGCTTTTGTGACGCCGGATCGATCTTGCGTCGCGTACAAGTCAAAGGAATCGGAATTGTATTTGCGACGTTTACGTTTCGACCAGGTTTCGACAGCTGTAATTCGATTCGCAACCGTGAGTTATCATTTGGAAAAGAAAATATAAATTGTAGCAAATATGTTGCCGAATTTAATGTTAGGTATATTATGTCTTTTTAAAGATTATAAATCCAGTAACTAGAATACGAAGGACGGGAAACCGTGAACGCACACGTTAGAACACAACGCTATCTAACGGGTGATCAAAGTATTCGTTGTGGTGTACTCTTCCGAAGATTGAGAGCGTGAAGCAATTATTTCACTCAACTCGTGTTGATAATAAAATATCTTTAGAAAAGTAGAATAGCGAAATACACATGCAATAATCGACGGCTTAGGTTTAAGTAAATATCTGCCGAAACATGATTTTGTTCTTTTTTTTTCTTTGGTATCCCGTATACGGTTATATTTAAGATTATTCTTGAATGCTATTTATACCGCTAATTGGCGAAATTCAAAAGTTATACTATAATTAAATCTCATTCATGTTTCATGTATTTAAAGCCTTTATCAACGTTATTTCAGATATGCACAATTTCGAATTAAATGTTTCAAAATATCTTAATCTCTTATTAGCGGCATTTTAATTAAGAAGAATTAATATCGCGCAATATTTCCGTTCAGAAAAGTACTTGAAATATGTCAGAAGCAGGCGATTAAAAATTATCACCTTATCAGATTGTATGATGGAGCGATAGGTTTTATTAATTTGACGAAATATTTTTGTAAAAATTACTTAAGTAACGAATGTGCTGTTCGTAATAATATAGAATGTGTCATACGGTTTCAAATTTTCCAAATCTGTTTATAAATGTACAAGTTATCTGATATTTTATTCGTCAAATCTCGACTTGTGATCAACGTTTGCTCGTTGCGACACAATTTTGCGACGCAATAAAATTAAATCACGAGAAAATAACTCGACCTGATATATATATAGATATAATTATATGATACATTTCTTCGCAGTATACGTTTTATTTTATTGTATTGACGTAAAGCGTTATCCACCTAATCTTCGATGAATTTCTTTGACTCGAGAATTATATGAAATTATTGCAGAGTTATCGCATAATTACTTTCTACTCGCGCGATAGTGGATTGTATCGTCGGCTCGTTGCAATTTGCTAATCTTATCTATCATGCGCTGATCGCCGTAAATAGCGAGGAAAGAGATGCGCAGTTCTCGTTGCGAATTATGCATGCTAAATTCGCGCGATCAAACGTGATGAGTCGATAATTAGACGTGGACTCCTTGGACGATCACCAATTCGCGTCAACGGACGTCGGCGAGTGCGTATGAGTATATAGCGAATACATATAAGTCGCGCATCCGGTCTAATGTTTATCGGCTTTCACAGTCGATTCAAAAACATCGAGATTTACGTAACATCTTATTGTGCGAGCGCGCGACGTTGAAACTTCCTCGGAATATATATTTCACAGCGAAGAGATAACGGTATCAAGCGATTGAACGATCGATAATTCGATATATAATTTCTATGTGCAATTGCGTTTTCTAAATAAACAATTCTTCGCTATGAGATCCTGTGATAAAGATTTTCCTTATTTATATAACACGTTTGTAGACAGCTTGTCGTGAAGACAAAGTTTTTACACAGAATGTTTTAAATGTGTGAAGGAACTCGATGAGGCTCTAAATTTTGATTTTAGGACTATTCGAATGAGATGGCATTTATTTCGACAAAATCAACACACACCTTGGCTTTGAAACATCAAAATCATGAACCTTGATTTCGTACAATGTATGAAATGTCTTTGTGATGGTATAATTGCGAGAATAAATACAAATATTTAGTATGTGTGGAATGTGTGGAATTTAAAGAGATTAAAATTTACTGGAATAGGATGAAAATACTGGAAAAATACTGGAATTTACTGGAATAGAATGAAAATATTTACGAAACTTGTAATCGTGATTGACTCGTGGATTACTTTGTAAATAAGACGATATCTCGAAATACTTTCTATACTTATTGATGTATGTAAACATCGATCTGTAGTTCGCTGTCTCTTTTCCTTATATAAATATTTATTTCATTGTGCACTGGACACTATGTAGATGCAACAATTATATCGCTTTTGATGTTGGATTTCTGATATTGTCTTTGGAATCTTTGAGTTAAGCAAGATTGCTTTGACAGTGTTAATAAAATTATTTCTCAGAAGATTATAATTATTGCAAATGCCTCTGGAGAAAATATACTTGTCGATCAATTTAAAATTTCCCGAAAGAGTCATTAAATAACAAAAGTACTTTTTTTACATCTTTATAGCTATTTGTATAAACGTCCAGCTCTTGTATTCCTTGTTATTCCTAAGAGCTCAAAAAGCGTTGAGAGAACAGGCTTTGTAAGGATTGTCGACATGAAATTCGAAAACATATCGAATCTGACTTATGTGGGCATTAATTTCTATCGATATTTGTTATTAGAATGGATTTTATTTCTAAAGAGTAAGCTTTCTCACGTCTTGTCATTGTAGAAGTCCCCATGTAGTGAATATTTTTGGCGAAAATTCTTTTATACAGTCCTCCCTTGCATATTCCATTCTATCGTTCAGGTCCAGATTTTCTAGGAAAACAAGAAATTCATCACACAGACTGTGTGATGAATGGATTGTGTGCGCAGTGTGACACAGTGCACACAGACCACTGCGTCCACTGCTGGACATAAGTCTCCCTTAAGAAGTATTAACTTAAGGAAGTGCATATACTCCCTTAAGGGAGTATTTGACCGTCAACCTATCACGCTGGCTGGGTTGATAGATAAATGAGAAATTGGCGAATAAGAAATTGGTTTGTCTATTTTGCAACCGTAAGATAATTAATGCCAAATTTTCATGAAAATCTATTTGGCATAAAAAGATTGGATAAAGAGACTGGATAAAAAAAATTGGATAAAAAGGATAAAACAATGAGAGCTTTAAAATAAATCAAAGGATTTTATTTGAAGATAATAGTACCTCCGAAAGTATTTTCCGGTAGCATATATTTCTCAAACAATCAAGGCTCTTAATTATATAATTTAATATATGATTTGCCTCGCGTTGATATATGAATCAGATAGCAGAAGAAACCATCTTTGATATGCTATTAGATCCAGACATTTTATACATATAAAAATTATGTGCCTCGATCGTACTTGGTACATTAAGCGCGGCCTTAATTAATCAAGTTGGCGGCAGGATGCCAAGGGTTTTCCTCTTGGATTTCGGTCAACAGGGAATTCTCTCGCGATGCCGAATACTCGACCTTCGTACAGCTCCCACGATCTCGAGGGAGGAACTCATTCATTAAAAGAATTTTCCGAAACTTGCGTGAATTAAAATAGTTTTCAAGTTGGACAAGAAAGTTTTTGAAGAAAATGTAAAAGTATAAAGAATCAGAAAATGCTAGAGGACTTGCATGAGCGTATTATAATCTCAAAAAGCACGGACGAAAGAATAGGATACGTAATTTTGTTGATTGCACATATACATATATCATATATATTTGATTGCGCAAAAGAAAAAAAAAATAATGTGTCTTCTATATCCCACGGAGTAGAAAAACAATGTACATTGTGAATCATGATGTTGTGAGTCACATAATGCATTCCTTGGCAGCTCAAATTCTACAGGAGGGGACAAAGACATTTACTGAAGTACATATATTCAATTATAGTCGCAATAAAATTTTAAATACTGAACATATTTATTCCATGTTCATTATCTGTTAATATGATGATAGCGAATTTATCGCGAATAACTTTTTTCCTTTCAAAGACAACAATTTTGTTTTATTTTTTTTATTTTATTCGTTTGTCTTGTCTTTTTGTCTCGAAAACTCCGAAAAATTTTAAAAATCTAAAGCATAATACGAATACGTGGTTGAAGATACCCCGTAACGCGTTATAACCGTATATGTGAAAGAGCTAATTAGCTCTTTAAAATTAACGTAAAAATTACGAACAATGTTTTGCACGTACGTAAAAGGAGCGGATGTGAGTGGTCCATTGTCTCATTTCCACCATGTAAAACGTACGTTTTTTTTTCCTGGCGGATTGCACATAAAAAATGTACACCGGCCTCGCTCGAATGATTCGCTTGCACGAGGTGCTTGAGCTCGCGAACCACTCCAGTTGGGGCTATTTTGAGAAAGCGGCGAGAAACACGTGATTATTTTAGTTACGATTTTTCTCCTCCGACTCGCAGAACGCAGACGGACGTCTACGCGAACATCACGACGAGATGACTGAGTACGTTACTTTTCGTTTATCTAGAACGACGCCCGTTCTCGACCAACGCACAAGCTAGATGCGTGAAAAAGTCAGAATCGGATCAAACCTTGGGGATTATTCGTATTTATCGGAGTTTCGTGACGGCAGCAATGGCTGTAGTTCTGCGATTGTGAAAATGTGACGGATAAGTTATTGTGTGCCTCGCGAAAGTGTCAAGAAATCGTACGAAAATCGAGAATATGCGTTTTCCCGATTGTAATATAATTCGTAAATAATATTTATATAAAATATTTGCGAAAATCTGCGATTTAGTTAATAGTTAATGGGTTTACGTGCCGATCTCTCAGGTGTCGCGGGGAGTTTTGTAACGAGTGACTGCGAAGAGACTGTCGATTGTGATATCGATCGTGATTCTTGATCCATCCTAAATTGATTCCCTCATTGCTATTTGCGTTATTATAATTGATAAAGTATCGATGAACTTATATGCGTTCGTCATTGTTAGGTGGCTTACAAAATAACAGCGTGAAAATTGCTCGTTGCTTCTCGTATTCCGTTTATCTTGGGATTCTATTCTAATCAATTGTCTCGTCTCCATAATCTCGCCATAATGGACATGCGAAGAATGTCGAATTGGAATGTCCTGAGCGTGGAGGCTGCGCTGCAACAGCTCAACGCCTTCGAGGGAGATGATCCCGAGAAGACAATGAGGCGTCCTAATACGGTAAGCGAGTCTATTTTTGCAGTACCAAAATGATCTGTCTCGACGTTCACCTGCAGGAAAAGAAAAAAAGAACTGCTGAAATCACCTGTGCCCGTAATTTGAAATCTCTTTGGAAATAATTTACGTTGAAGGACGTTACGGTTATGATGTTTCATTCCATAAATATTCAAGACGCGCAGATTGCAAGTGCGCGTAGTGTGTGATGTGCAAATTCTTTTTTTTCTTTTATCTCGGACGCATCATTCACGAATGTCCGAATCGCTATCCGGCAAAGTGGTTCAGCTTTTAGCTAGCAAAACGCGCAGCTAAACTATAACCGAACGAGAGGAGATTTTCGCGACGTCAAATGTCAGGCGTTTGCTCACGTTTCTTTTCCACGTAACTAGTGTGCCGCTAACACATCAATGCCGTCGGGGAATGTCAATAGCTCTTTCCATTCTGGCCTGATGCCTGCCTGCCACTCTGCCTTTATTTATAACTAATTAAAGCAAACGGCTCAGTCACGGCTGCTGACTCTCCTAGGACGGTCAAACGCTGATCCGCTCGATCAGTCGGAGTCGATCTTCGGCATGGACCATTGGTGCGTTTCACCGAGGAATGCAAACGCAAATGTTCGCGAATACAATTTTTTTTTTAAATCATATTCGTGCGGTTTTCACTCATAAAGTTATTTGAGCTTTAACAATGACTATGTGGACGCAATTAGCTGTGGAGCACGTCAACGCGATAACTAAGGAAGAATTTAACATGACGCATCGAGGGAAGTCAACGGTAATCCTGATTATTCGAATCAATATAACGTGATAAAAAAAAAACAATATACTACTTTCACTAAATATTTTTTAATATACCTTAAAAAGCGGATATATACATTTTCTTCTTTGCCATCATGACAAAAATGTTGTAACTTGCGTGATTTTCTACACAAAATGCTGCACAGCAGTTTCTGGGCAAACAATTGCTTTAAAAAATTAGAAACATTTTATATCTTTATATCTTTGATAAAAAGAATTATTACAATTATTTTTTAAAATTAAAGCTCGTAAAATAATCAGTTCTTTCCATGCATTTTTTACTTTAATATGTAATGTGTGTAATGTTAGATTCGTTACGATATTCTGATACAATTTTAAAACTTTTATTTTACTTTAATAAATTGCGACGTTAAATTGTTACGACACTCTGATATAACTTTAAAATCTTTATTATATTCGTTATTACTTTCGCTATTCTTTTCTTCGCTCGACTTGTCAAGATTCTGATATGTAGGTATTTATTTCACGAGGACATGCGCCGGTTTTTATCTTATAAAATAATCGTTAATCGTTTCAGACTGACAGATAATTACAAGTATAATCTCTTGCGATCGTGTGTGTGTATGTGGAAAATAAGATATGTTTTATACGTTTCACGAATCTAATCTGTTATTAAGATAATGTGACACAGAAGAAGCAATCAGATTTTGTTCTCAATTTTTACTTCAGCATTTCCTTGTGTTATATTTCTATGTTACAACATGATAAATAGATACTGCAAAAGTAAGTCGATAAACTTGATTATTACCGAGAAAATCGATTGAGATCTTATTATTATAGTTCGATGCCCCGGTTAGAGATAGCCTAACTCTCTAAATGTAATTAGTTTCTTTAAGTCACACTAACTTCGCCGGCCAACACGTGATTTATGCACCTTAATTACGCGATAGACGCGTAACCTGTTGCTGATGGTTCATTAAATGTACTAAATTGAAATCGCGCCAATCATTACGCCAAAAGCACACGAAAGATATTAAGAAGGTTGTTTCGCGAGTAATCCAGCACTGAATTTACATAATATATCTATACATTGGCGTGAAATTTATTAGAGTGACAGGAAATCTTTTCTTGAAAAAGTATGAGATATATTTAATTGGCTCCTTTGTAAAATTTAATAACATTCATATATATATACATATATATATATATATATATATATATAAATTTCTGCTATGTAAATATTAAATAATGATACGGATTTCAGTGCCAACTACTTTCTTCTGAATGTTATTAATTTTTGTAAGCGAGCCAAGACTACAAATCATGTAAATATTATAAAATTTTCAAAAATATAGGTAGAATATGTCTATGTATAAACAGAATAATAATATATTCCAAAAAGGATAATTATGCAAATTATGAATCACTCGTATATATAAATTAAACTAAATATATTAACAAATTATTACACAGCGTGCGATTTATGTAATAATTTGTATAGATATCGTGCATACAAAATGCATCAAGACAGTTGCAAATGCGTTTTCCTTTTTGATAATTAAAATATGCATTTAAAATTTAAAGATCTGCGTGCGTGGTTGATTGCGTATGACGATCGCGAGTAAAATGCTTATTTCGAGTTTCATTTTTTATCAGGAAGTAAATTTCATAAAAAATATAAAACTCGCACCCCGGCCGATGATGTAGACACGGTGGGGTTTAAAATAAAGTACAAGCAAGCCTTCCAAGTCGTATATTTAGGGCGACGCGCAAGCGCGATCCGATTAAAACTCCGCTGAAGACTTGTAGTTTAAGCTTCTCCGAATTCTCTGTCTCGTGTGTCGCGTTTCCAACAGATCTCGTGTAACTGCAAACAATAATACCTCCCGTCTATTAAATTTTTATGTTTAAAAACACCAAAGTGCACGAATTAAAAATTTCAACGTTTATAACGTAAAAATCATGCCGAGATAAGCCGGATGGTGACATTTAAGAGCAAAAATAAAGGTGACCTCTCGAAATAAAATAGTAATAAAGACCGGAAAATAAAGATTTAAACGACTGATTTATCGGGGAGAGAAAATAGACCGTGTATACGCGAAGGAAACTACCTAAAGTTAAACGTCTTGATTTTGATCGAACGTCAAAAGAAGCAGCACCATGGATCTCGGTGGTGTGGACGTTTGGGGTCAGATTGCCCTGGAAACGTCTCAGATGTACGTTTCTGAGGGTGGTGCCGCTAAAAGCCGTACTGTAAGTTGATTTATTTAACATCGATGTAATACGATCGTTTGTTCGATCGTCTATTTTTCGCGCGACCATCTGAACCCACGTAGGTATGTCACGTTAGACACTTTAGAACTTTTATCGAAGAAGGAAAAATTCGCACACTGTACTAGACATTAAATATTACTCGGTATTACGTTCATACGAAGATTCTGCGGAAAGAAAAATCAAAATCGGCATTTAAAACTGATAAATATAGTCAGATTTAACGGACAGGGCAAGCTCGACAAATGGTGTATTTGCGTCACAAGTTTAATCCGCCTCGAAATCGCGCCAACGTACGAATATTACACGTTAATAATAATACGCGAAGAAAGCATATGTACGAAAATTGCACAAATCGATTTGATTCCGTAAAGATATCCGATCGAGTTGTCACTTCCTAATTTATTTCCCAATTTCCCGAACAGTCTTGAATAACTCCGATCAACGCGGCGTGCCGTGTTGACTCTAGTATAAATAAATAAAATGTCTTTTCTACGCAGACGATCGAAAAGCTGCCGGACAAAGTTCTTCTAAACGTGTTTTGCTACCTCTCGCACCGCGAGATATGCAGGGTGGCTCGCGTTTGCAAACGCTGGCGACAAATCGCGTACGACACGCGTCTGTGGAAGCACGTGTCCCTAAGACCAGAAGTAAGCGGGCTTCACGTGAGCTCCCTGGAAAATTTGTTACACTTAATCAGGTAACGCAACATAAATATAGCAATACGGGAAACCGTACAGGCATACGTAATCCTCGCGCTTGTCGCGCGAGTGTTTGTTATTTGTTTCACGCATACGAATTTTAGAGATAGTTAATAATAGGTCCCCCGCGCACGTGCACGATAATCACAGAAGTAATTTTAGACAAATAATTTGATCTTATCGCAATGAAGTTGAATTATCGAACGAATCTCTTAGATCAAAACCGAAGTCGGAGAAGTACTTATTTGATATTAATGTTTGACGTGACGACATGTGTAAAGAACGAAGTTCACTCTTATTTTAGATACAGAATTGTAATAATGCAAAGCAATGACGATTTAATACTTCCAGCGTACGTTTTGGACCTTCGTTGAGATACATCGAATTACCGATCGAACTGATCACTCATACGGTTCTTCACGAATTAGCCAATAAGTGTCCAAATTTAACGCACATGTTATTGGACTTTTCGACCGCGATGCAACTGCACGACTTCTCCGAGATGCAAGCGTTTCCTACGAAGTTGAAATACATGTGCATTTGCTTGTCGGAAGTAATATTTATGGAAGGATTCATGCGTAAGATTTACAACTTCATTAATGGACTGGAGATACTTCATTTAATCGGTAATTGATTAAACACCTATATTTTTTTGTATTATCTTATATGTGATATCACTCGCGTATCATGTAGGGCACGTAAGCTATAAATCAATTGAATATCGATAACCAAAATGTATTTTTGAAAAATGAAACGGATGCATTATTATTTATAGATTAAAACATATTATTATAGTATGATATTTACTATAATATTATTTCTATATAATTCATTACTTCATCTATTATTCTCCAGGGACATATGAAAAGGTCGAAGAGGAAGAAGAGGAAATTTACGAAGTGATCAACGTGCACAAGTTGAAATCGGCGACGCCGAATTTAAGGGTGATCAATTTGTACGGGATCAACTTCGTAGATGATTCGCATATCGACGCTTTTTCCTCTAATTGCATCCAATTAGAATGCTTAGCCGTGAATTTCTGTGCCAAAGTGACCGGTTCGACTATGAAGACCCTCTTCCAAAGGAGCAGAAGATTGACGTGCCTTCTTATGCAAGGAACAAGTGAGATACAATTATTACTGTCTTGATTTATATTCTCTATGAAAAATGTATTTAACTAAAATTTTTGAAATCGGTTATTTCGCAAGTTTTTGTTTAAATTAACTGTACTATCTATACGTCGGAATTTAACGCAAAAAATCTTCCACGCAACTTAAATAAACATGAATGTATCTTTTCACGTCAGATTTTCAAGAATTCGTGCTTGCAATATTTTAGATCTGCAGAGTGAGTACGTAATGCAAGTTGAGTGGGAGAAATCGAGTATCCAGGAGCTCGACATTACCGCTACCGATCTGTCGACGGAATGCCTGATCGACATGCTGACCAGAATCCCTGGATTACGCTTCCTGAGCGCCGGACAACTGAACAGCTTCAATGATAATGTCCTGAAGGCCTGGGCCGAGCTTGGGAATACGCGGAACCTGATAGCCCTGGATCTGGATAGCTCCGACAATCTGAGCGACGACGCCCTGCACAAGTTCCTGTCGAGGCACGGCCATCAGCTGTACGGCCTCGCGCTGTCAGGCATGCCGCATATCACTGACCAACTTTGGCAAAGCGTGCTGCCAATTCTCACCAACGCAAGGTAAACATTCGTGACACGACTGATCATACCCATATAAGTACCGTGTTAATGGTTATCTGTTTAACGTGATTTAATGTCGTTGCACGCAAATTGTATACTAAATAAAAATAGCGATTATTGTATGTATCTTCCACTTAACAGAATTTTAAGCGTTTATTTGTCAACAGTTTTAGAAAAATTCTTTTCCTCTCTCTCTCTCTCTCTCTCTCTCTCTCTCTCTCTCTACTATTATAAGTTCAATTTTGATAATGTTTTTTTCTTGGAATTAGAAATTCGAATAATATTTCAGAATACTTGTGATGGGCACTCAAGAGAGGCTGGGCGTCAACATTCACGTGGATCAATTGATGGATGGAATCGCCAACAATTGTCCCAATTTGGAGCGTCTGGAGTTGCGGTGGGACCCGGAAAACTTGCGATTCTCGGACAAGAGTCAGAAAGCCATCGATGTTCTACGTGTGAAGTGTATCAAGATGAAATGTTTGAGTCTAAGGTAAGGAAATAAATAGCAATGTACATAAAACAAGCGACATTTATAAATTATTATTTTTGTTTCAGTGACGGAAGGTACTATGAAATCGTCAAAGCGAATTTCGAGCGAGCTGACAGGCTTACGGTCGTAAGAACGATCACTTGTTGTAGAGTTTCGAATTACTACCTCTTGCAAAATTATAAAGATCTGATTTTTAATTGAAACACGTCGACGATAGGTTTTCAGATTGTTTCGCGAATGTTATCGCGATTCTATTGACATAAAAAAGTGCCTAAAAATAAAGTGACAAAGTAATATCATATTTATATAAAATACGATATTTTCTTTACGACAGTATTAATGTAGAGTAGCGTAATAAGAAGACAAGATTGTATCATAAAACAAATTGTAATTTAATATCGCAAGCATTAAACATTAAATTTTCCGCACTGAACAACATTCGCTTCTAAACTTCCAAAAACTGTTCATGAACACCGCAGATGCGTCTCGTTGTCCGGAAACGTTACGCACAACGTTGTGTTGTCATCGTCGTCGTCGTCGTCGTCGTCATCAGGGTGCTCCTCGCGTCCAGAACCGCTACTAACAGCGAAGTACGCACGTTGGCGATGGCACGGTTCCGTTTTATCGATTATTTGCTAATTTATTCATGTTTGCGAGTAGACGACGACGACGACGACGCCGTATACTGGCCATCGGAGTCGGTCGATTCGGCGGACCTCGCTCGTCGGCCACAACACGCGAGCTGCCACATTCCATGCCGCGCCATTATAGTCAGTCGAGGACCGTCCCGACGGACGAGTCGTGCCGCTCGCATGATCATCATCGAGGACCGTCGCCGATTCGTCCCGCACCGTTGGCGTCGCCGCGTCCCCGATGTCGGACGTCGAGGAGGAGTCGAGAAGCGAGAAGCGGCTGAAAATCGTGCTCGTCGGTGACTCCGGCGCCGGCAAAGTGAGTTTTTCGGCGTCGCGTTCTTCATCCTCGCGTCGTAGACGCCGCGACGGCCGACAGAGGTGGTTGATCCCTAGTTTCGAGACCCAAAGATATTTAATAGCGTGCATCTGTCCGTTTAAATTTGTTTGCCGATCACCATGGTGAAAAAACGATATAGCAAGAGCCTTTCAACAGGTGATAGGGAGAGCTTTTATCGAAGAGCACTTGTGTGATAAACGTCTTCCTTTTGTAACGACTGTGCGGGCAATGAAGTTGACGAGTGTTTTTGCGGATGTTCATATAATTCTTTACGTGGAGTTAATGTCAATATTATTAATAATGGGGTTTTTTTTATTGCCATATGTTTCTGTAATAAATGTACGGCTGCAATATGGATTAACGATGAATGTAATACGCGAGCTAAAATTGATGAAACTTCTGGCCGCGACTTCGTGCCTCTGGATCCAATATGCGGAAACTTTCGCAACATGCGACGCTCGCGGTTTATCGTGATTCCTCGACTTGCCAATGATAGAACAATAAAGCAAATTGGTAGAGATAAATTTTCTAATCGATGCATTTTTGCATTAACGAGGCAAAATCATGTAGGTCAAATATGAATTTATTAACCTTCGGAAGCTATTCTCTTTCTCTCTCGTCGTTTCATATCATGCAGAATGTATCGCGGAATGACAAACAGAGAAAAATCGGGCATTCGCGCGATATTTTTTGCGTAATTCGAAATAAACTCTCATACATTTTTGGGCACAACTTTTACTTATTCAGCTAAAATTTAATGTAATTACAATTTATCACATTTTATAACCCAGGAAAAAATGTTTCATATGTAATTTAAAATATGTCCATATGTTTTCTTTCTCTTGTATAATCTCTGTTCGTATACGATATGAGAAAAATAACTTTTACATTATTTTTTTTTAAATAATGCAAAAATTACCGTTTTAATTACTTTTTAATTTTTTTCAATTCATCGAAGATAATACGTACACAGTAGGAATAAACATTAGGAATAAATTAGGATCGGAATTAGGAAGAAATTAAGCAGATCGATGCTTGTTTGTGACACGCGATAAGCAAACAATATTGCTTTAACTACAATTTGTCAATCAGCAGTTACTACACGGCTGTCATTACCGCGCGGTTTTATTGATTGCGTTTTACGCGTGTGATAACTGTTATTTCCCTGCTGCGACGCCTGTCATTCTTGATAATTGAAATTCAAGGATCCTTCTTTAGACCAGCATCGTCCAGAAGTTTTGCAACAACGATTTCACCAGGCAATACGCACCTACCGCCGGCATCGACTTCTTCCTCAAGAATATCAGCGTCGGCTGCTACAAAAATGTTAATCTGCATTTATGGGACGTCGGCGGGCTCGCTCTGCACGGCAACATGTTGGACAAATATGTATTCGGAGCGCACGTAAGGCCAATTTTTGCCGCTGCTTTTATCTTGCCAAAAGAAAAATTTTATTAAATTAAATTAAATTGATTTTATTAAATTAAAATCGATATGCCTTTTTGTTTATGCGCGCTAATTGTATATGTTGTTGCAAGCCAAATGTATTATATTTATGAATCAGATCATTCTTTTGGTGTACGACGTCACGAATAGCTCAAGTTTCGATATTTTGGAAGAGTGGCTCAGTAAAATCAGGAATTTCATCGGCGCCTACGACGAAATGCCTCTAATGGCGTTAGTAGGTAACAAATGTGACATGGACCATCAAAGGACAGTTAAGAGAGACAGGTCGCATCGATTCGCCGCCGAAAACGGATTGGCTTATCACGACATGTCTGCGAGAACTGGAGAATCGGTAATTTTTTTTTCTTTAAAAACATTTTTTAAAAAATGTACATATATAGATAGATAGATTTCTATTTATACAATATATGAATACGAGTTATAAAGATTCTTACTGTACTTTCAGGTATCTTTGTGCATAGCAGGTTTGGCGGCGCAAGTCTTAGGTGTCCGATTAACAAGAACGGATCAAGACTTTCACAAGCCCATCATTATCGCTGAAATTGGGGACACGGTAGATATGAATGCAATACACAAAGTCGTAAAAAGGATTCCTAATAAGAAGCAACATTCGATTGCGTTCCATCCTCATTTCCCCGCCTCGAAATCCGCGGTATGCGCACTGCAATGATGATCATCGGACAACTCTTTAGAATATATTTTTTATGTAAATTTATACATATTAATTCTATTAGATTTGACAAAAATTGTACAATTATAGCCGTAATAAAAATAATAAACACCGTATTTCATACATGATGTTAGAAAACATCTCTTGCATAATCAATTGTATATGTTATATAAGTTTCATTCATTTGAGCATGTATTTATAACGGCAAACACATAATGTCAATATCGAGAATGTATTTTTTACAATTGGATCTTGCGCGTAAATGTATCAAATTTGTGTATCACGCATCATATTTAAATTATATACCGTACAGATGAAAATAAAACTTATGTAGTGCGGGGCCAATGGACAAATATGATCACAGGTCTACTGTAGATTGAAAAACAGATTTATTAATCGCATCTCGTTAGTTGTGATAATAGTTACACGCGCAATATATTATTTATATAACAACATTAAAAATACTTTTATAATAGTAAGAATCATTATGAAATAATAACAAAGCGCATGGTATAATGCAAAGATGTGTAACATTATATATATTGGTAGTTCACAGAAGAATTCAAAATTACTAGGAAGATTTATGAAATATCATATTACAAGCAGTTTCGTTCATCGAAAAGTCTGACAGAGCTTGATTAAAGACCCGATATAAAAAATATTCCAATAATAAAAATGTCAAATAAAGAGAAGTTCTGTATTCTCAATTTTTAAAAATATCGAAAGAATGGTCTTTAAGATAGGTATTCCACATATTATCCTTTTATATTTTACAAACATTGTTATTAATAGCACTTGTAGTTCTTTACAGTATTATACGCAAAGATATTTTTTAATCAAAAACACTTTTTCCTCATTTATCGTCTCTTTCAAAAAAAGTCAATTCAAGCACATATACAGTAATCTTTTTATCTTTGAAAATTTCATCTAATTGCTGGGTGTAATGTCGCAATCATCTGCTTATGGCACGATTCTCTGCTTATGCTAAAACTGCAGATGCTGCGTTAATACGTGTAAATTAATATACATTTAAATTAATATACATTAATTTAAATTGTCAATGTCTTTTCGATAAACAATCCAGTAAAATGTGACTCTGTGTTGTTCGTAGACAATTCGTTTATAATTAGAAGACATAACATGAAGAAGAGCATTTTGTGCGTACATGATTGGAAAGACTAACTTTATATAATCCGCGTTATATAAAGATGTGTTCGCGCGCGCGCGCGTTACGTATATGTATAATATATAATATATAATAATTTTCAAAATCTAAAAAACAATAATTTGAGATCTAGCATGCTTAATAAAATTACAATAAATTATTTATTTTAACGCTAAAAAATCATATTTTTTTGTTTAATATATATTTTATCAATAGATTACTATAACTATCTTTATACTTTATACACCGTCTATCTCTGTAAATCATTCAGAACATTAATAGTGCATTTATGATTTCTTTTTTGCATTTGGAAGAAAAAAAATAATTACATATAAATAGTTCTTCTAAACTTGGGTGACCTAAATAAGAAATATCTATTATTATAGTTCTATTATAAATAATGCAATTATTTCCACCGAGATAAACGAGATTTACTAATTTATACGGACGGTGTGCAAGTTATGATTTGATTTACTCCCTTATCAAATTACATATTATCACATATTCTGTACAACGATTGCTCAATATGTAAAATTACGAGTTCAAAATTTTTACATTTTTCACTGATTATTCACGCCGTTCTTAAAAAATAATTACTAAAAAATTTTTGACAATTATACTCGCGAAAAAGATTCGCGTTCTTTTTCTCGCGTATTATTTTAATAAAATTTTCAGTCTCTTATTATACCACAAAGAACATGAATCATCTTCGCCTACTTATTTCGAGAAACTGTCGTTTTTATACTATAAATCAGATTTTGTGAGAGGTCTCCTTGGCCACGCATTTATCTCCAAAAGTTTCTCCTTAATTTTCCACAACTGATTGAGCTTTTCGTTTAGAGGCGCGACATACGTGTCAAGCCACTCTTGTACCGTATAATTGTCATAAATATCTTCCATCGCTGCACGCATATCTTTCTCGATATACATTATTTCCATTCTATGCCTGTCCAAATCGGTAACCGCACGCTCGATGTAACTAGGACTCGCGAAAGAGTATTTGATGTTGTACGGTTTTAACCATCCTTTGTAGGTATTATCCTGCTCCATCTTCGTTATCTCTTGCGTCAAAGAGTAAAGACGTAAGACAGCTGCGTATACCGACACTCCGTGGAAGCCGCACTTGGTCCAGCCGTACTGTGGCTCCGGTATGCTTAACGAGACGATACCGTCGCATTGCAGAGCTTCGGATAGACGATCGGGTAATTCTACGGGGAAGCCGTTTGTATCCGAGGCTTGTAATATAGCTAAATTAAGGGCGAGGGACGGCAGTCCTATCGGTAGTAATTCGCAAAGGACACTGAAGTGATCGTATCTCTGCCATCCGGTCAACATGACACCCTTGAACGTGATTTGACTGGAGTATTTCTGAATGATTTCTAGCCAACGCTGATGATTCTCCATGTGATACGAAATGTCCGTGTAATACCTGTCCGGCGAGGTGGCTCCTTTGAACGCTGTCGCGACCCAGACCTCCTTCCACACCGCGGCGTAACTTTCCCACAGCTGATCCGTTAACGTCGTGCCGGGATCAGTGGTGTACTTCCAAATGACTGGCTCCACCATCGAGTGAAGGCCTCGGTCGATAATCTCCTGCGGCGATATATCGCGGAATTCGTCGTCCCACATAAGTACGGTCAGCTCCGGATATTTCTGTTTAATATATTTGACCACCGCGGAAACGTGATCCAGAAATAACTGGCGTTTGCTCCACTGCCTCTTGGCCATAACGTCCAAGCATCTCGAGCATTCTCCTATCTGATAAACCTCGTCCGCACCTATGTGCAAATATTTCGACGTCGGATGCGCAGATACGACCTGGTTTATCATTTCGTAGATTAACGGTAGTGTCTTATTATACGTAGGGCACAAGACTTGCGGGTAACGCGGAACTTCCCTGAAGTCCTTATACTTGTCCAACTTGAGAACAAATTCCATATGACCGAAGGTCTGTATCAACGGTATGACGATCAACTGATTGTTCCTGGCGATACTCTGAATCTGGGCGATGTCCTTCCTGGAGTAAGAGTTGCCGGCGCGTATGTCGTCGATGCTGTCAGCAAAGGGAAACATGTCCTCGTACTCCACGAGGACGCCGGTGGCCCCCAGCTTTCGCAGCAAGGGAAACAGATAGCTATAATAGCTCATCTTCGGCGGGGCGCCTTTCAGATCTAGGTGGACGATCTTATGGCCCTTGAACAGCGGTGCAGTGCCGTCTGCAAACGATTTATCATGAGTTAACTCGTTAACCAGTCTGTTCCTACCGTTCCTCAAATCACCCGTCATCCGCCCGTCTACTTGCTGCCCTAATCTGACAGCGCCCCGAGGGCCGTTCGTGACTTCACCTGGTTGTTGGTACACATCCTCGGCTCTCAGACGCGCGCTCCCGATCTTGCCCGTTGACATCTCGTCGATCTCGTTGCTCAGTATGTGGTATATGACGACCAGCAGAACGAAGCTGATCGTCGCGACGACCATCAGCGACGCACGGCCCCGTAGACGCGTCATGACGGGAAGAAGAGTTCGCAGCGTAGGATCAGCTCTTCGGGGATCTCGAGACGCCGTCGAAACACTCGAAACCTATCGCACGGTCACGTCCATCGTTCGCGCGATCTCCGCGACAGAGAGAAAGAGGGAAAGAGAGAAGGAGAGAGAAAAGGGGAGAGAGAGAGAGAGAGAGAGACGGCGTTTATAGTTGTGAAGCAATGCGGGAGACACGCTCGGCGTTGCTCGACGAGTCGCGAGCCGCACGCATTCCCGCCGCCCTCGGGAGACGGACGTTCGTCGACGGACGATCTCTCGAGCGCGAGAGTAATCGTGACGAGTCGCGCTGGGCCGCCGAGCTATCCAACGCGCGCCGTCAACGCGTCCTCGGCGCCTTCGTGGACGAGAGCGATCGCTCGAGAGAACGTGGCGTAGCGTCGGACCTGTACTTCGGAGTTAATTCGGACACTTCGGAGCATTCGGAGTATTCGGACTGGCCGGACGCGTAACACAGGCGCGGTGCGAGCCACGCGCGCGGTCTGTCGGCGTCGCCGAGAGACACCCGGAGCCGGAGATCGGAGAGGAGACACGGGGACGCCTCGATTCTCTCTCTCTGCGGCACGCGGGCTCTGCCGCGCTGCGCTCCGCTGATCCGTGGGGATTGGGGATATGTGCGTGGCGTATAGCGGGACGATATAATTATTGATTCCTGTATCTCACGCTACGCCGAGCGACAAGGCAGGCCCGTTTTGAATTTTCAGCGCGGCGAGCGGAGCGAGGAATAAATTGCGGCGAACCTTTGTCCATATGGGAGATGATCCTCTGAATGAATAAGCGAAAAAATTTGATGAACTATAAATCGGGATTAAGGAGGAGCTCATTGCGATAGATTCTAAATAATATGCGCTTTGGATATCGTCTTTTTCTTTTTATTGCCCATTACTTACCGGTTTTATTTCTTTATATAAGCACCACACCTCGTTCTGACGGACTGATAAGTTTTATTAGGCGCTAGAACAACCGATAAGTTATCGTTGAACCATTCGAAGTAACTATCGTATTTAGATAAGATACAGAAATATAAAATGTATATATATACATCGGTAGTACATAATATTCCGTTGCCACGCGAATAAAACAACTTTTTGAATAGCTAATTGCCCGGAAAAAAATTAAAAAAAAATTGTTTTTTGTAAAATTTGACTTTTTGTAAAAAAATTTTTGTACAGGAAATTATATCCCACACAGCACAGGATATCCTGAGGGACATTTGTGCATCCGCTGGATATCCACCGGATATTGAATATCCACTGGATATCCACCGGTTATTGAGATATCCCAATTTGTCTGTAGGACGTCCCTCAGATAAAGTGTGCTGTGTGGGATAGCTATTCAAAAAGTTATTAATTTTCTATTCACGTGGTGACAGTACTACCGACAGATGTTATATTTGTGGATCTTATCTAAATACGATAGTATTAAGTGATTACACAATACTCTATGTATAATCACGTGTATAATCATTTTATATACAATCATTTTATATACAATCATTTATACATATATGATTATTGATTACATATGGGCATTTTTTCTCATTTTTTTCACACTTCACTTACAAAAGAGAGAAAGAAGAATCAAGCTAAAGATATAATTGAGAAGAGAGTTTGATTTACTCATTTCAGTCGCGCGTTTAGTTAAACAGCTTCGAGACGATCTACTTATTCGGCAGAACTGTCGGCGATCGATTCAATCGGCAACGGAGATAGTGCCGGAAGCTATCATCGGTTGCGATCGCAAGCGGTTATAGGGCGAGCGAATGTCGTCACGCTCGCACGTTACGTCGCGTTGCATTTCCGTCACGCGGATATCAATTAAATATTAATTTGCCGGATGCGCGCAAGCATTCCTGGCATGGTTCTCCTGTCCATTTGTTTTTTTCATTGAAAAAATATAAGAATGCGCGAGAACTCATCGCCCACCTCGTCTCTCCCAGGTGCATTTATGTAAATAGCGCTTTTACAATTTTGTTCTTGCTAACAATAAGATGGAATAAAGTGTAAAAGAGGGTAATTTGGACAAAATTAATTAACACGCAGAAACATTGTAATTGTGAAACGACGCGACATCTGTCGAGACGTAGGCGAATTCCTCGACGGATCTGAGGGAATGACAATGAGTCATCATATTATAAATCGATGCACAGTCACAAATTTATTATTTTCATAAATCTTTTGCGAGCGATATTTATGGATCTACTAAAGGCGATAGACAATAAAGAAAAGATAGCAATAATGCTTAACGAGAAAATGTCATTAACGTCATAAAATGACTCGAGACGATCTATCTACATTGAATTTTAGAATAAAAATTCTATTTATAATTTTACGTGTCGTTTGATATATTATATTTTGTAATTTATTATACATATTTCATGTATTCTGATTTAAATGTTTTTCGAATCAAGCCCGCTTGAAAATCGGTCTGCGAACTCGTGTGTCGAAATTCAGACAATTCTATTTAAAATAACAAAAGCGAGAGTAATGATTGAACAATCACTACAAATTGCGAGTGTATGTACATGTTTCCTCGTTTTCGCGATCTCTCAACCGGCATGAAACGGCTGCATTATATCCGGCGTTAAAATATGCACATCAGGAAGTGCGTCGCATCGCGGTCGAAGCGTTTCTCAAAAATCAGATCGGTTGAGCGTATAGCGTTATTACAACCGCAACGTCCGTATATATATTAACATAAACAATGTAAGGCCGAGTCGTTTAAAAGTCAATAATTACAAAGTTATAACAAGATTTATATAATATATAAAGCTAAATTCTCTCTCTCCTACCCTCAATTATTAATCATGATTTTAGATCGTTTCTATCTTCATTATACAAATCTTCTTATATTTTTTTTTCAAATCCTCCTAAGATAGGTATTAAAAACGATTTCTTAGAAGAGGAGGGTCTAGTTTGGATCAAGAGAAGAACATCCTGATCCAAAGTCGCCCATTAAGAAAGGATTTCCGTGCCGTCTGAGTCACACAGCTCGCTGAGTCGAAACGCCCGATTACTCCGTATCTCCTTCGACATAATCTCGAGCACCCAGCCCGGGATCGCCGGTTTTCATGGAATGCCGGGACACCCGTTACGCGAGTGACGAGCGTGAGTCACATCTCTGCGGCCACGAAGGGAAGCAGGAGCATGATTCCAGACAATAAAATCGTTTAACGACTGCACCGCGCGATTCGAGGTACCGCAGACACGGTCGAAAGAGCGATTCGAGGTCGCAAGAGGCGCATACGATTATCGGCGCGTTTCCCTTCGCGGTCTCTTTGTCGAAAATCGTGTGAGAGATCCTGTGTAAAAGTCCGTGGACGCCAACACAAGCAAACGCGCTTCACCTTTGATATTTTATGTTTGCTACGAGCGCCATTGTAATTTGTGAATAAACAAATTGATAAATGATGATACATAATTCGTATTAAAGCCTAGTAGTGTCAGGCGATTTCTAGAACTCGAATAGAAAAAAAATTTGTTAATTTCAAAAAATATTTAGTCCGATACGTTCAATTAAACACTAAACATTTTAGTTAGTTAACTAAACATTAGTTGAATTAATTAATTTTTGATTAAAGAAACTAAATAAATTGTTGAAACAACTAATGTTTAGTTAATTAACTAAAATATTTAGTTGAACGGATTAAATATCGGACTAAATATGTTTTGGGATTAACAATTTTTTTTGTGTAGATTTGCCGTACTAATATATGTACAATATAATACATTATACATGTAATACATATAATGTACTAATTTAATATCGTTAATAATACACATTGTTAATATTGTTAATACATAATTAATTGCAGATAATTGACTGCGAGGGTTGAAAGGGAGAAAGAATGTTTGTATCTTTCGATATCGGATTATAATAATAAGAAAGTAGCGAGTCGAAAGTGTTTTATCTTGGGTTTCCAAGTACGTTTCCTAATGCAAGAACCACGTGAAAGTTTGCTCGCCTAGTTTTTCCTATAGGCTTTATACAATCGCAGTAAATCACTTCTGCGTAGTTACTTAGTATTCCGTAATGTAGATGTGCTCCTCTCTCTTCACACTTATCCCCTTCTGCGAAGCATGAAGATTTATTGCTTCGTAACGAACAAGTTGGTCGAACATCGATCATCATCGACGTATGTATATATAATCGCAATTCTATTAATTTATCTTAATAACATTTGACTTCCCGTTTCACATACAAGATGATTCAACGGTTGTACCATCTCTAGTCGTTTTTGAAAATTTTATGGGCTGCGCCCGATTTTTATGATTTTCAACATCTTTGACTGAACTTTTCAAGTGGAGCTTTCACTATGACATAAATTGTAAATTAAAGATTAAAAATTGAAGCAAATATCAAGAACTTTTGACACCCTTTGTGCGCTCGATCTTAATATATTTCTGTAAAATTGCTGAAGAATACGTGTTACGAATAATTTCTTCCACAATTCCACAACGCAACAGATTATTCCATCAAGTTCACGTGCCACAGATATACATGTAGCGTGTAACATATGTAATCATTAAACTGCATCTTCTTTGTGATGTAGTCTTGCAACAACAATGCGCTTCCGCAGCAACTTATGCAGACTGAAGAATTGTCGAGCGATTATTCAGAAGTAGTGACTCAAGCGTGCACTTATGCGAAGTATATTAGGTATATAAAGTTTCGCGCGCGGTTCTATATGTACCTATATGCAGATATACGAGACGAGACTGTCAGCTATCAGCGTAATCGCATAGTCGCTGTGTCTTCGCCGTTATCTTGCATAAAATTCTTCAGGCATATCTGCGATATGCATCATAATACGCACCTGTATTTTTATCGCAATTAAGTCGTACGAATGTCGCAGAGACATAAAAAAATCTAGAGTTTTAGAAACTTTTTACGATAGAAGCAAATCATACTTGGAGAACGTTTCCAAGATAGATTCGCGGTAATTGTTCACGTTTTGTATGTAATAAGTATTATATAGCAATTTATTTGACTTACAAGTTGAATTTGTCGTCTTGAATTACGATTACAATTCAGTTCAACAATTTGCTATATACGAGAGATGATATGATTGAGATTCTCAGTGGAACGGTTAAATAGAATGACAACGATTTACTTTGATAAAGTTAATAAAAGATTGTAATTTTTTACTTGATACATTAAGTTAATGTTTTAATATTAACAGATTATTTTAAAGTGATTTTATAAAAATTAATTTGATCGTAGTTATACGAGTTAGTAAGATACATTTTAATTTTCTCACTTCAATCAATGTAAATTCTTTCTTGCATCGATATTATGCGAATATCTTATTAATTTTTGGAATTAATTCTATTCTAGTTTCGGCAAACGCTCGGGTATCTTATAAACCTCGATTTATTAATCTACAAAATCCTGCGGTTCTGATGATAAATATTTAAGTTTTTACTCATTATTCGTAACTCTATACAGATCGCCTTTTGTGTACTCAGCTGCTGACTAACTGCGTAAATTCCTCTCAGACGCAGCATCAAACATGCGTTGAAAGCAGCTCGAAATAATTCCATTTTTCGAGTTTTCGCTTACATGAAAATAAGAAGGAACGGATTAAATTTTTTTTTATCAATAATTGGCATCAATCATAAAGTTGTCGATAAAAATTTTTATTACTAAAGAATACTCTGTTATTCACACACAACTCAGACATGTTTCTCCAAAAATTAAAATACATATCCTACGTTCTATTAATCTTTTTTTATCCTTGGAAGGTACAGGAAGTTGTCTAATAAATTCTTAAAAAGCAAGGTATAAAAAATTATTAACAAAAAATACGGGATATATCTGTGGCATTATGTTTCGCACATATTACATTGTATTACATGCTTCTTTCGAGCAATATTTCATCGACGTTCATCGTCCTTTCTCCCCTTCCCTCCTCCCCTCTCGGACCCCGATCCAAGGCGACGGTAACTTCTTCAAACGAGGTTCGACATCCTTAGTGCTGATCACGCTATCCGAATCTCGATAAAACGCACCTCGAGCATCGAGCGGCGCGGCGTCACGCGTCGAAGGCTACCGCGTGGCAGGCTCCGCGGAAAGTGCGTGCGTGTGCGTTGCGCACACGCCCGGACGGTTTTCCTTAAAGAAACACGACGCTCTCCCGAGTCCCGCATTCTCTCTCTTTCGCGTATAAGTCACCGCGGGTGCCACGAGATAATGTAACGTTACAACGAGGCACGCGCGCCCGCCGCGCGAAGTCAGTACGCTCGTGGACGCGCGCCGGGGAGAACGCACGCCGCACGAGAGTTTCTCGGTCGCGACCCGAGTCCGACGACGCGGGACTCTCGACGTACCGTACCCGTGGAAAGGAAAGAGAGAAAAGAACAAGAACCCGATACTTTCGACCTCACGTGCTGGTGCAACGAACGTGAGTGCAACCGTCTGTCTCTCGTTCTTGTATAGGGGAAAAAAAAATTTATCTTGGCTCCGCGCGTCGGTCGTGTTTTGCGAGTCAACTCGGAGGAGTAATCCGCGCGATTTCGGAAAGTGATTACGCGATTGCTCGTCCGCGACAGTTACGCGAATGCCGCAATCTGTTTGCACACCGTTAAATTCGTAGTGTCAAATTATACTCAATTTGAGTCATTTTTAACCATTCCTATAGGTCGCCACTGCTCCTGTTCAATATGTCGTTAATTTAACTTAAAACAATGTTAATTTACTACGCCAATAGAGTTAAAATAATACTGTTTGTGTTAAAGTAATAAATTTTTGACAAGCATGGTAGTTAAAAATAACAAAATGTTGTTGTTTAACTCAAGATATTGGTTTAAATTTCATTTTTTAATATTTAACAGTGCATCCGCGATTCTTCGGATGAGATCTAAGCATCGCGCGTGTAACGAGACGGGCCGTCGTCCTTTGATGCAAAAAGAGGTAAAGTGAAAGGATCAGAAGGTGCTTACCGTACGATCTGACATGCGATTCCAAAGTCCGTTAGCGCGTACACGACGTCGTGATTGACAATTAAAAGTTACCGCGGTTTTTGTTTTAAATTACTCCGCGAGCGAGTTGAGGGTCGTTGCAATTGGCCCCCGCGATTGGTAATACGAAAAAAACGCACACTCCGCGTTTAATCGAATTTAGATCGTTTATCACATGCGGGTTTGCGAAATCTCGCGTTACCGCAAAAATACCTCTCGACACGTTTTATTATAGCAAAAAGACAGGTGCTTTTGATTTGACGCGACTTAATCGGCAGAAGTACCGTTACGAGACAAGAAATACTCTTACGTCAAAATTATCGATCATTTAATTGATAATGTCCGAATAAATTAACAACGAATCGTCACAGTCACTTTCCCTTTAAACGCGACGCACGTTTCAAGGATTCTCGTTCTGTCACTCGTGAGTAATTCGCATGTAGAGGTATGCCTTTACCCTGGAAGTATTATCTTCTACATTTTCGCGGTACACAATTCTGAACGCGTAAAATTAGTCCGTGCCCTATCAGTCGGATTTTATCGGACACTTGGCTCGCCACTTGCTAATGCATGACGTCGAATGTGCACCCTGTTATTTATGTCGTGCATGTGTAACGAAATATATATACGCAATATTTAACGTGGTGCAACGATCGATGACACTAGTTGTACTGTAGCGAAGGCGGAGGCAAAAAAGAGCGATCGTAATAGTCAGCCGCTCGATAAGCATGCATGGAGTATACACAATCGTTCTGTTTTAAATTCCTTCCTGCTTGAAATAAAATATATCTATATTTATATAATAATCGATTGTTTGCCTGTAGAGGCAAACGATGTCCTTTGAATATAAAATCTAACTAAAAACGCTTCTTTAAGTAATTGAATTCTAATAATAAATATCGAATTCTAATCAAACGATAATGAATCAATAGACTAATTCTACGGTGGCGTTAATTCGCTGCAGCTTTAATGAATATCTCTTACTCGAGTATTTTATTAAGTGCTAAATATTTCCTTTCCATGTTTTCGCTTGCGTGAGGGGTGCTTTTATATTTTGAACGCGCTTCGAGAATACGCCTCAGTTTATCGATTTCGGCACGAACGCCTTTCCTGCTTCGGGAGCACGCGCTCGAATGCAAATGAAAGGGCTAATTGACATCTCGAATGTCAGTGAGGAGTATTGTGTATTCCGTATATCGAAGTATCCCGTTTCGGTTTTCGACTGAATTTTTACGGAGCCTCCTCGACTTTCGCGCTCGGACGAAGCCGGGCTCGGACACGTTGACGTTGCCGGAAGCCGGAATGGCAATTACGCTTGACGTTATCGAAGCGATCGCAACACCTGGCGGACTTTTAGGTGAGGGAAAGTACGTACCGAACCCTCCGGTCGACGTCGTCGGTTTAACGATCGGGCCGCACGAGCTCCGACACAGACGCGCATTCCGACGAATTAACTTTAAATGGCCCGCGGGAGAGCTATTTGCCTTTGCTCCCGCGAAGCTCAGCACGCGCGCGTCTAAACCTAACTCTCGAGTAAACTTTTGGGAGGAATCCTATTTTAGAAACGCACAAACCGCCGTTCCGGGAACTCGAGTTTCGCGACGTGAATGAACGCGCACATATATATAATAGATCTTATCACGAGTACTCTAATATCTCCCCGCTAACATCCATAATGTGGTAAAACAACGAACATAGATATCTAATATCAATCTAACAGCAATAATTAATAATTGCAATAATTATTTAAAATCATTTGAGTTTTTAAATTCAGCACAATATATTAATACGCTGTTAAATATTAAAGGATGAAATTTAAACCAATATCTTAAGTTAAATAAGATTTTGTTGTTTTTAATTACCATGTGTGTCAAAATTTATTATTTTAACGCAAAATAGTATTATTTTAACTCCATTGGTTTAGTTAAATGTTAAATTAACACTGTTTTAGTTAAATTAATGACATATTGAGTAGGAGCAGTGGCGACCTATACGAATGGTTAATAAACGATTCAATCTGAGTATAATTTGACACTACGAAAAACAGTGTAATATAATCTTGCTAGTTCGATAATCTTACACGGTGTAAAATTATAAATAATAGTTAATGAAACATGAATATTTTCGAAATATTTTTCTCTCCCAACGAATTATTTAACATTGAATTGATTTATCAGTCTAAACACAACAGTGTGATATAACAATAGTAAATGAAAAATAAATTTGCACAAAATTTGCGTACAGTGATCAGGATTAGGCGTACAAGAATATTTTAACACAGCAGCTATTTCGACTCTCGAGGGTGAGACCAATATGTTTATTTTTAGAAATGTCTAATGTTATTAACCTTTGTCGTAAGTAACCAGTGCCGATATGCAATTGGGTATAGGTTCGTTTCTTGGGTCGTTGCACGTAAAAGAAATCTAATCGTGACGCGTTATTTTTCTGTCTGATATTGATTATGCAATTTAATGAATCAACGATGATGTTGTTCATAAAGAATTTACGCACACATTCACAGATAAGACGCGTGTATTTTAGGAATTTAACGTCCAAAAACACTTGTCAAACTACTTATCGGAATCAAGATTACGTTTCGTATTTAATATCATAATGAAACCGAAACGAAGTAGAATAAATTCGATAAAACATGTATCGATATTCTATCTTTTCAATAATTGTTTTAATAATAGCAATAATAATAATAACGATAATAATATCTAATGATTATAATAACGAAAGGTTCTTTTACTTCGTTACTAGCTGCTTTTAAACTGTATAACTTTATCATGAAACTTTTTGCCTAAATAATACGTTGTATTTAGAAAAGGACATACTTTGACCAGGAAACGGTCAATTCCGTAACCCTTCTGCCTGCGTAACTCCGTCATTATCGCTAACAAAGCTTATAGTAAACGAGATAACAAGCGCGCTTATTTCCGCAGGCACCATGAACAAGACGGAATTCAACATTGTTCTGAGCACGGAGCCACCGAGGACGTCTCCGAACGTGATTCACTCTCACATTCCGGTGCCGAGAATATCGGCCGCGATCAAGGCTCAAGAGAGATGTCCTCCAAAACGTAGAGGATCCTTCGAGAAGCTCAGCCGGGGGACGGGGAACGTGGCAGCCCAAAGAGCGTCCTTCGAGAGGCTCGAAGCTTCGGTCGTACAGCTGAGGTCACGCAACAACAATCAACTGTCGAGCTCCAGCATCGAGATGCGAAAGTCCGAGGAGAAGACGACGCCAGTGAGCGGTCTTTGCAAGACGAACGACGTCGCCAGGCTCAACAGGAGCAACAGCTTCTTGGAGAGCAAGTGGAAGAGCAAATATGAGGATTCGGAGAAGAGGCGGAAACACCTGCTCCAGAAGAGCGAAGCTGGTAATTATTAATTATAGAAGCGTCAAAGGACGCGGCAGCGTGGATTCAACGTGGATGTATTAAATAATGGCTATACTATTGCCATGATTCAAATCTTATACTCCTTGATAAGTAGACATATCGCTTAAACTATCTTTGGAGTCCGACCACAGATGTCTATAACTAGATCGCTAATTTCGGGCTTATGGAAAAACTGTGATCGGGCCGACAGCCATATTACCTACAAGTGCGTATGTGATACCCGGCAACCGGCGGGCATGGTGGTGTTCAAGATCACGTGTTCAATGTCACGTGATTTGATAACACCTGTCCGCCAGGTATCACATACGCACTAACACACACGCACCGCCACTTTTTATCCCCTCTACTTACGTACGCAAGACGCATGCGACTACATACGAATAGGCTAAGCGCATTGTGTGCGTAAGTAGAGGGAGAAAATTGTCGTCAATCGTCAGTCGAGGCCAGGCCGGGATCAAAATTTGGCAAATCTGAATTACAACTTGTAGATAATTATGGCCGAACCTGGAAATCCGGGTCTACACGACTTTTTTGACGGAGTTAACGATCTAGTTAGAGACATCCGTGAGTCTGACCTTTACCTTTCATCCGATTGATATCTCAAACGATTCGACACATACAGCGATTTTATATCGATTTGATTACTTTAAATTATCCTTAGCCTTCTTAAAGTGAGGAAAGTGACTTACAATTAGACTGTTTATATAACGATTCATACACAATATCTGTACTTGAATATCGAAAACACACACTCGACTGTTATTTTCGAAAGTTCGACATCTGGGCACGATAAGTCGACCAAACGATTCGGAAAGTTCATAAATAATGGAAAGCGTGTTCACCACACAGTTCATGGACACTCGAGAATGTTGTGTATTCGATTATCTCGTGATTCAGTTCTGCATGTAAAATGAAGGCAATGACGCACCATTAGTCACACTGTTTATACGCGATAGAATTATAAATCGATGGGGGATGGAGGGACGAAATATTACTGGCGCGAGTTGCTCGCGGGATCTATATTCACGGTTTGTTGCGTCGATTGACGGACGATCAGCGAGGCTGACCGTTTGAGTTTACGCGAAAAGGTCAGGCACCGAAAAGTAAACTGCTGGCTGCATCGCGGAGGCAAGACATTCTGAAAATCTTCTGAAAGTCTCTCGATTCATAATTAAGCAGCAAACACGCTTAATTAATAAGCAATTCGCGCGTAATGTAATGCGTCAGAGTTTTATCAAAGATATTTAAGAATAATATTTGAAATATGGTATGAAAAAGAAAAGATAAAGCAAACGGGAGAACGATATGCCAATCAGAACTTTGCACCATGTTAAAGTAACGCAACTTTCGACGACGCGTGTATATGTACGTAGTGCAATTAAAAAATTTTTTGCTTAAATTGTTTGCTGAATAAAAGGCTACAATTATATCTCACCTTTGATGAATGTTCCATCATCGCTGGAATTATATTTTGTTTCATAATGCGAACTCTTTAGAAACGAACGATGACATCATCAATCGTTTCTCAATAATTCTACGGATTATATGACCTTAATCTGATTGTCGACTTAATCGAGGTATTTGATAACTGACTCATTTTACCCACGCACATCCGTATGCCGTTCCCTAACTATAATAACTGGAAAGAAGGCTTAAAATAATTCACGCTGGAAAATTGATGCGTTCTGCGTTGTAATCGAGCGTCTTTTACAGTGAATAAAGAGCACGGGGATTTGGAGAAGAAATACCAGCAATTGCAGAGAGAAAATGGCTTGCTGCAGTCGCAAGTTCAAGAGAAGGAGCAGAAGCTATTGAAATTACGAACCGGTACGTACCTAATTTGAAACTTCATCTTATAACGTGTAGCCGAATCTTCTCTGAATAAAGTTATCAAATCCTTATTCCTTTTTCACAGTTTCCGAAGCGGTATGTAAGGAATACGAACAATTAAAGCATCAGTATGACGTGGAAACAAACGCGATGCACAAAGCTATGCAACAAGCCTCTCAGGTAACGCTCTATCTGTTATAATTTAATCTGCGTGTTATTTATAATAATCTGTAATAAAAGTATATGTGTATGAAATATACCGATTAAGTGATATATAGTTGTTCTAAAATGGGGTACAATTTTATTATACCAGTGGTATCGACAAAACCGTGAACTGAAGCGAAGATCTCAAATCATGGCGCAGAAGTTTCTTCATAGTAATCCGGATGAGTCACTGCATTTCGAAGTGTCGGACGAAGTGGACTCGAACTTTGAAGATTTGGATCAGTTGAGACAAACGGTGACAGGTCAGTGCGGCTGATTTTGATCGGTTTGAGCGGTTGTTATTTTTTATTACCTATTTTCTCGAGATTTGCGATTAAAATGCGGTTGCTAACAATCGAAGTTAAAACTAGCAGAATAACAATGGGGCAACTGGTCCTAAATGAAACATCCGTTTTCAGAGCTGAGCGGTGAAATAGCGCGACTGCAAACGGAGCTTCATTCCGCGCGGCTTCAGGAATTCGAGGCGCAGGAGCAGGTGACGCAGCTGACCACGCAGCTGGAGGAGGAAAGGATCCTCCGACAAAAAGGTAAAACTAAATCTCCTATAATAATCTCGCGGTTGGTAAACGGCGGTAAACCGACTGATTTGTTTCTGTCGCAGGCGAGGAGAAAATTAACGAGATGAAAGTGCACAAGGATAATATGGAAAGAGTCACGAAAATGGTGGCTGAAGAGGTGCAGACTCTGAAGACGCAATGCGATCGCGAGAGAGAAAGCGCGAAAGTTCTGAAGATGGAAGCCGAAAGGGTACGTCATTACGTATTCAGTTTAATTATTAGACTTGGGAGTATTTGAAAATTAAGGTGCATTAATTGATTGCACTTTCTTATCTCGTACTAATTAGCCGGTTGCTCATTTAGGTCCAGAAAGAACGAAATGTTTTAGCGCACCAAAGCGCTCTTCTTATGGCCGAGGTTGGAGACGATCCGAATGGCAGATTGTTGACCGTTTTGCAAGAGGTGGAATCCCTAAAGAGGCTACTGGAGGAAGAACAGCAAAACCATGCTTCTCAAGTGCAGATGCTACAGGAGAAATTAGAGGAGAAAGAATCGAATGTGGAATTTGAGATCGTCGAGGAGAAGTTGAAGCTTGCGGAGTCTGAATTAGACGTAGTTGTTCAGAGAGCCGAAAGGGCTGAGAAATCGGTGGAAGAGTTGGAAAACGTTGTGCATTGCTTAAAACAGAAAATCAGCGAATTAGAGGAGAAAGTTTCAAAACCGCCACCGCCACCGTTACCGCCACCTCCTCCACCACCACCGACGTCGACGATTGGTCAGTCATCGATAAAATTGCTGACCCGAGAAAAATTGACCTCGGCTGTAAGCGATATGGAAAACATGCTTGGCATTACACCGAAAAAAACGCCTACGGTCACGCAACAACCCGGTAATTACACAATCTATTGTTTTATCGGTCATGAATTATTTTGTTTTATTGTAAATGTATCAAAGTTATACATTGAAATATTATATGTATCTAATTTTCAGCTATCGATGATATTATTAATCAAATTAAAGGCGGACGTTTCACGCTGAAGCAAACGGATGTAAGTCAGACTATACAAATATTTTTAGAATACGTCATACAAATGTTTAGAATACCATTAATTTCTCAAACATTCTTTAAATCCAGTACAAAATGCAGTTATTCTTTTGATCAATTACAATATGCATATTTGAGCAAGACGTTGATTTCAGAAACAAAGAGAAGAAGAGCGGAAAAGACGACAAGAAGCAGAGAGCAAGCCGCCAGCAGTTTCAGAAATGTTAAATATCCTTGGTACTATGAGACGAAGAGCTAAACCAATAAGGCAATCATTCAAGTTTACAGATACAGCGTCATAGTAATCAGAATTGTTTGAACGGATACAATTTGTAATTCCAACAAAACCCTGAAGTCTCAATCAGCTAAATTATATATTATCTCTATTATTTTACAGTACGATATATAACTTTGTTACTCAATGTGTACAATTTGTCTTATAGATCTGTCTTGCTCAACCTAAATTTATGCAAAATCTATTTATTCGACTGTAAAAGTAGTTTTTGTACTATTATATATGAGAAGCCAGACGAGGTCTAGTAAAAGATCGACGGCCATTTTGCAAATATTTTGTAACTTACATGATAAGAGAAATAAAAACAAAAGAATGAAGGAGAAGCATGGGCGAAATTCTTAGAAATAGTATATTCCTACATTAGTGTATAGTATAAGCATTGTGTAAAAGGTAATATTATAAAACCTTAATATAACGTACCATTACGTTGTATGCAGATATATAAAAAACTATCTTTGAGAAGCACGTTTTCTGTTCATAAATAGGAAGTTTCGCACGGGACTCAGCCGTCTCGTTCGTTTAAGGAAATATTAACATCATTATGAAATTTAAGAAAACTGATTCTGTATTTTATCAAATATGGATTGCAGCTTAGATGCTTCAAAAAGTAGAACTCGTCTGTAGGGTATCATCTCATCGTCCGTTTCAGTCCACGTCCCGGATAAACCACTGTCTGCTTCTTCTTCGACAGAAAACTCGAAACTAACAATTGCCTCTTCCGCAAAGATTTCTTCTTCCGCATTACTCCACAATATCGATACCGGCTCATTGCCAGCGTTTTTATTCTTGTTTTTCGTCTTTTTCCCGGCTTTTTTATCTTCGGTCTTATATAATTTACATATAAGTATGTAATAGGAAAAATTAAATGGCATATTTTTGCTGGTGGCACGTTTCAGTTCGGAAATTAGATTTTCAAGAAGTGGCACTGAAATCTTGGCGGGAATGTTGACAAATCTCTCATTGATAAGCAAACCCAATTGCGCCGAGTCATTTTCCAATACATTTTTAATCAAAGTATTAACTGCGTCAGTTGCATGTTCATCTGCCAACTGCTTCAATAGATCTCTAAGTTGTTGTATACATAAAACGTTCTGAAAAGATTTCTTTTGTTAAATAGAATTGATAGAGATCGATACTAAGTTTTTCGGTTTGACAATAATAATAATAATAAGAATCAACTTACTTGCTTATCGGAGACATTGATAACAGTTGTAATACCAAATACGTCGTTGATGTCATTATCCTCATCTTCGGATTCATCTGTTTCTTCTGACTGTTTAATGACAGATCCTACGTAATTTTGTGATATTATTAAATCCGTGAGTCCGCCTAAATCAAGGTGCGCTTTGAGGAAAAGTTGTTGCAGCAACGTTTTAATTCCATGGTAGTCTGGATCTTGTGGATTGCGACCTTCAAACTCCACTTGCAACTCTATTCCCTAAAATTTATACTTATTACTGTATCATGTGTCTTATTTTATAAAGTGTAGAAATATAATATTAATTAAAATTTGTAATTAAACTCCAAAAAAATTAATTACTGTTTGTAAAGATCAATTTGATGCGCTGATATGATAGAATACGTAATTGTGATATTTAATATACGTATAAACGTAACGATATTAGAAAATTGAGTGACATTAGAAAATACGCAAAGATTGCTTGAAAAACCGCAACTTTTCGCTTTGGTGACAACTTGGGGATAAAATGCGTTACGCATTTTATTATTTTCTTTATAAACGTTTTTACATTGCAAAGACAAAAAAAATGCAACTTGCTATTTCTACAGGGAATTGCGATTATATTCACAATCTTAATTTGCTTTAAAAATACGAGAGATCTTAAATTCCAAACTGCTGTTGCATCTCTTGCACAATATCGCATAACACATATGCATATGCATATCTATACATAAAAAAATCGTTAAAAGCAAGAACCAAATATGTATACACCTCGATTTTTGTGATAATATTAAAATATTAACAACAATAACAAATAATACAAATTATTAAATATTCTTAGAAACAGATTACCTCATTATCTGTATGTGCCGCATCAAAATCTAAACTTATTAGAAGTACATCTGTTTCAATTTCTATTCATAAATATCAGCCAGATACAGGAAATTATTATAGTTATTAATACTAATTTTTTAAATAGTAACATCTGACAATACCAGTTCAATAATTAAGATCTGATAATAAAAATAATTCATAAGCAAACACGTAATATAAGTACGTATTTCTGAAATTAAATGCAGAATTAATTTAAAGCAAGTAGCTTTTTCATCTCTGTCAAAATATGATTTTTCTCAGTTTTCCTAAGATTCATGCACTAAATATCATAATTATATAAAGATCATTTAGATCGAACTGACAATATTTCATTCTTTATTGAGTAGCAACTATTTATGCCCGAATAACAATCGAACAGAGCTTTCATCTGCACGAGACACCTTGACAACGATTTTCACGTATACGTCGCGACGTATCGCGTCGGTCTCGCGTTCGGGGATGAATTAAAACGAAATAAAACCGAGTGACTTTGAACATACGGGTCGTACGTCGTACAGCAGCAGAGCGCGACCGCGTGCTCGCCGAGTGAGGTTAACCCAGGTTAACCGCTCGATTGTCGTATCATGTATTTCATCGATATAAATCGGCCATTCCTCACCTGCTCGTTCGGGATCTCATACTCCTCGTCCTCGTTGCTGGACGAGACGTCATTCTCGTCGTCGTCGGGCAACTTCTGCCGGATCTCACGCTTTTTCACCGGAGCAGCCATCACAAATTAAAACGTGTGAGTGGTGCGAAGTGCGAAGACTGCGAAGCGAACACTGTGTTAGTTTGTTCTTTGTAGCTGAACTGGGTGTACTAGTTCAGAAAGTGTACCCTGAAGCGTTCTTTGTAACAGAATTGGTAAAAGTGTTGCCGTTCAGTAATGCTGGGTCTACAATGCGAGTCGCAAGAATTGACCAATCACAGTCGATTATTCTCCTCAAATTTGTCTGTGATTGGCCAATTCTTGCGACTCACGACTTTGCGACTCGCATTGTAGACCCAGCATAACAGTGCAAGAGAAGTAGTGCAACAGTTTACTTGTATGTACATTGCACTGTGTCCGGAGGTAGTGCAACCAGTGCAGTGCAGTCTGGTGCAGTCAGTGCAGTTACAAAGAACAAACCTAATGTAGATTAATTTTTATAATTTTAATCGCGTTTGAACTTATACTTTTCATCTTTTTCTAGTTCTTGAAATTGGAGGAAGATAAATGGTAAGTTTAACCAAGATTAATGTTAATCTAATCATATAATTATATGAAGAAAATTATCCAATCGCATTTTATGCTTAAATTGCTTACTTCTTTATTTTAAATAAAAAAAACTGTTTGTTATAATCTTACGAAAAAAAAACAAGAGAATATTTATCTTTATGTGCAAATAAATGACAAGTGCGATTGCATAGAAAACTTTTGTCTTTAATTACTAAATCACATACAATAGGTATTTTATTATTACAATATTTGAAGGGTTATTTCTCACATAAATTATGTTTTTAACAAAATTTCACCTATATATGCAAAAAAAGGTCTAATTAATGTGTCCAAATACATGCAGTAAATACTAAGAAAAAATAAGAATCGGTAAGAAATTGTGATAATACTTTTTGAGAAGACAAATAGTTGTACAGATAAACTTTCGAAGAAATTATTAAATTACATTACAAATTTTGAATGTTTAGGAATAACCGTTATGCGATGCAACGGTCCCATTCCTTCTCCATGAAAGCAACCCCGCCACCATGTTTTACACACACACACAGTCGGAACTTGGTAACGTTAATTAAATCTTTTGCCAGAAGGACGTCGAATATATCGTATTCCATTGTCTCAAATAGATACTTGGATTCTTCGCTCCAGATAATCCTTCTCCATTCGTTGTCAGTCCAATGTTTCTGTGTTAAATGGGTTAA
>NW_020212230.1:0-2438 GCF_003070985.1 Temnothorax curvispinosus | reverse complement strand
AAACTTACGGGAAGCTGTAGATTGTGAGTCACATAGGATATGGCATCAAGATTACCGCTGTCCATTTTTACTCAATTGAGACAGACAGTTTTACGATTCTCTTTACTTATGAGATATGGTAAGAAAGCCTCTGTATCGATCGAAGCATTGTCGGTGTGCCGTTGATAGCTTGGAGCACGTGAACGAAACAGTATCGATTACACTTAGAACTTTGATTGGTCTGAGGATATAAGCAGACGTCTATACAAAAGAGTCCCGTTCAGTCACCTACGCTCGATACTTCTTTTGCTAGCGTGTCTACGATATATTGACATATTTCCTCTGACTTTTAGTAGGTCAGTGTGTGACTCGAGAATCTCAATAAACATACGCGTAAATGAAATCGTTTCTCACCTTTCAGTAAGTTTACCTGCTAAATTTTTGTTGATTACTATTGATATGATACCACGTAAAGTTATTGTCATTTGAGATAAATAAAGATAAAACGCAATAATCAGTGATAATATGGTATGTTATTGTTATAATATATAATGGTTTACGCATTTATTAAGCATTAATAACGTAATAATAAATGGTGTCAATAATACAAATTTTTACTTTCTAAATTAAAATAATTTATTAATGACGTAACAATTTTACAAGTTTTGCCAAAGTTTACAAAACATATGTAGCATTCATCATTATTTGCCTTTATCACTGATAGATTGCAACAGGAAGAAATAGGACACTGTAGTATTAACAAACTACAAATAAAAATAAAACGATTAAAATCAGTTTAATATGTGGAAAATACATAATAGTAAATGTTATAATATGATGTAGAGACTTTTCCAAACTCTGTAAGAAATGAAGTCGAAAATAATTCAAAGAAATCACTTCAATGATAAAGAGAAGTTTTTGATTGACATATTCGGAACAGTAATTAAAATCTCTTAATTGTTTATATTTTTATATGTTTTGTTTAAATTCTACAATATAGGTTTAATTTAAAGTAATTAAAAAAATAGAATTAGTGCAAAATATTTTAATTTATTTACTCAAGATAATATATCGTAATCACATTTTGTGCGTTCTCAGTCTCTTAAGTTTTGAATCTTCAGCTTTCGTAAAAATGAGATATAGATATAATTTTAAAGCGATGGCTCTACAAAGTTTGAAACAATTCTGTCGAAAATCATAAGGTTTCACAAAGATTTACTCAGTCGATTAGAATTTCAATACTTACATTAGTGAACATGTTCATGTCAACGAGAGAGAAAACTGCGTTTATCGTCATTGGTTTTTGCATCATCATTATAATGATTTTTGTTCTCACGTGATGATCCAGATCAGAATTAGGCCATTCGCTAAAATATATTCCTTTACGAAAGTCTTCGCTCTAAACATATAGATATAGTTAATATATAGTATATACATATATGAGAAATTATTTTGAGTTATTATAATTGTTTTGGTAAATTATTAAAACTTACCGCATTTGTGAGGAGTGTGCCATACCATGCATACGTAAACGTTTGGAGAAATTTTATTGCAGCGTAAGTCACAAATGCGCCTATGTTGAAAATATTGAAGTCCGTAATCTGTTGCAAATGTTTAACAATTAGTATTATATCATGAAACATTTGCGCCATGTAATAATATTGGACATGTTTAAAAAAATATTACACGCGTAATGAATGTATCCACGTACTGACATCGCATCGTATATCAATGCGCAAAGAAGCACGGCGTTGGTGACAATGTGCCAAAAGACAATGGGTCCGTAGATGTGCTCCAACGTATGGCGGCATGGCAGTAGTTTCTGATGCTTTGCCACGCATAACTTTAGGACATCTGAGAAGTTTTCGGTGGGCAAAGGATTTGTGAGCCTAAAGGTCATGGCGTGCATTATTGAAGCGAACTGATAGATATAAAAGCCAAAAGCGCTCTCCAAGCCGCATGCCACGATGCCGATGATCGATATGTTGCCCGTCTCGAAGAGCAGATGAAAATGGTACAAATAGTTGTGCGGAACGGTCCAAAAGTATCCATATCCCCTAGTGAATGGTAGGCTGTAATTCGTAGTTGACTGGGAACGACAAAGACCGACGATTATGGATAAATAAGCAGGCATAGAAAATGTGAACATCATTGCTATCACAAAGGCAGAATATGTGTATGCTAGGGTGTATATTGTGGGCAGGGACGAAAGTATTATTGTCCGGATTTTTTCGTTCTGTAGAAGTTCCTCCTCGAAAAGATCATTTAGCGTCCGGTGATAATTTATCAGAGACGCTCGATTGTGCAGGAACGTTCCAATCTTAAAGAAAACCAGAAACGCATTTTTTTTCTTCACTCGGGACGAAAAAGTTGCACAGAGTGTGACGTGGTACGTTTAATATCACGATTTTAAATCTGTTATATTTGTATTTCAGATAAAGAATTTTTTTCAACTAAGA
>NW_020212229.1:83735-141944 GCF_003070985.1 Temnothorax curvispinosus | reverse complement strand
TAGAAAAGACTGAAAAATATAATAAAATTAGAAATAAATAGATATCTCCAAATTTGCGGAAGTTAATATGTTCAGAGTGTTCTAAAATGTCGAAGTGTTGCATTAAATCGCATGTCCGTACGTATATATATGTGTATGTGCAGATTTGATGTCCGTGTTTACTCTGATTTCCGCAAATTTGAAGATATCAAAGATCCATAACTTTGATCGCATATAAAACTAAGTCTAATCAACCGAATTTAAAAGAATTATATATGAAATAGGGGTAGAAAAGACTGAAAAATATAATAAAATTAGAAATAGATAGATATCTCCAAATTTGCGGAAGTTAATATGTTCAGAGTGTTCTAAAATGTCGAAGTGTTGCATTAAATCGCATGTCCGTACGTACATATGTGTATGTGCAGATTTGATGTCCGTGTTTACTCTGACTTCCGCAAATTTGAAGATATCGATCTATTTCTAATTTTATTATATTTCTCAGTCTTTTCTACCCCTATTTCATATATAATTTTTTAAGATTTGGTTGATTAGACCCAGCTTTATACGCGATCAAAGATCCATAACTTTGATCGCATATAAAACTAAGTCTAATCAACCGAATTTAAAAGAATTACATATGAAATAAGGATAGAAAAGACTGAAAGATATAATAAAATTAGAAATAGATAGACATCTCCAAATTTGCGGAAGTTAATATGTTCAGAGTATTCTAAAATGTCGCAATATTGCATATTGAAATCGCATGTCCCTACGTATATATGTGTATGTGCAGATTTGACGTGGCGCGTGGCATGACGGATCTTCCACCCGGCACCGCGGCGGCGGCGTTCCCGGGGAAGACGTATACGCGACGCGGACGCGACTTCCTAAAACCCTGACTTAATTAATTTATATATATAAGCGTCGATATGTTCCGAGATACAATGGCTCTATATCTGACTAATCGTAGATTTGTCATTTCAATAAAAAAAATTCTGACTCACCACGCCGATGTGCAACGGGCGGAGTTGTTCAGCCACGTAGCTACGATGATACTGTAACATACAAACATAAGATTCAAATTAAAGAAGCGTTCAAAATAATCAACATTTTTCAAAATATAATTTTTACGCGCAACTAATTTGTTTTTCAATAAAATATTTAGCAACACAATCATCTGTGTTCACCGAAAACGATCTTTATAAGAGTAAAATTTTAGATAATCTTTTTCTCTAATTATTTTTAATTTATCGAGATAAAACAATTCGAATAAATAAAAAAGAACTATTTTAATTTTACGCAGATATAAAGAGATGATACTCACCCCAAGGTTGCTCCGCCGGTGCCCGATGCCTCTCCCAGGCCTCCTCCTCCTCTCAGGGGATACTTAGGCTTCATCGTCTCACCGCACAGGACACTCGCGAGAAACACTCGCGGATAATAAACTACAATCGCGCGCGGACTAATTTCATTAAAAGTCTTTCTCGCGCGATACTGTACGGCACTCCCGTTTAGAAAAGTCCTTTAGTCCGATTACTTGAACGGCACTCCCGAAGCAAACGCGACGAACCGGCTGCGGTTCGTTCATTCAATTAAATCGGCGGACGAGGGTACGTTAGCTTCCCCGTCTTTGAATTTTTATCCAAGCAGAACAAGAGTTTTGCTTGGGTAAAATCCTCGTACTGGGTACTGGAGCCTTCCCACCTCGCCAAGGTCGTACCCGTGGGAAGGAAAAGTACTTTTCTCTGTAATATAAAAGCGGGTAACATGAATTTTTCATGCAAATTTGAAGGAGTCGCGACGCCGCGTGCTCCGCGTCGTTCCGCGTTCATCACCGCGTTACCGGCGTTACGTTGTTAATGGGCGACGTAATAATGGGCGACGAAATGTTCCGAGATGTTGGCAACTTGGCGCGATACTACGCAAGTCGAGCGGACGGTTAATAAAGACACGCACTTCGTCAATCAGAGATACGCTGTTGAAATTAAATATCGCACGCACAATACGTTACCAAACTCGTAAATCGAGATTATGAAGCATTCACGAACGGGCGATGTATCGCGGCGTTCCGTTATCACCGATCGAATCACCGGAATCACTTGACACGATCAATATCTCTCAGCCCTTTTTCCCTACGGAGAGAATCGGAGCTAAATCACACGACACGTCCGGCACGTCAGCGTTCTTCGCGAATCCAGACATGGCGGGAGGAGCGACTGTCACTCGCGAATATCACAGCGCGAAACTGCAAAGCAAGTCGTTCATACATACCTCCGCCTCGACGTCTCGAGTGAGCGCGTCGCGCGACACGTTCATTCCGATAAACACCTCATACACTCTAAATTGTTTTACACACACGGCACACGGCGCGCGGTACTCGATCGCGTATCGCGTATTCCCGCGGCCCGCGAAACGAGGAAGCAGGAATGCCAATCACCGAAACGAGCGCGTTCCGAAAACAGCACGAAGCACGGTGACGTCGGTGACGAGCGCGCGCGAAGCACAAACACTTCCTACCGGTGCGAGATTCCTCGGAAGAATGATAACTGAGTCACTCACGCAGGTAACACTACTCCGAGCGTTGACGGAAACAAGTGACAAGTCCGCTCATCGCCAGAAACAACGTTGAAAACGCGCCGATCTTCGAGGTACGGAGCTTTCGAGTTCAACGGTCACGCCGCTAGTACGGACTGCGCAGGTGCCTACACTGCCTACTACATCACCGTCACCGTCACTGTATCGATCCGCCGCGCCGGCGGCGCGGAGCGGCGCATGACGTCACGGCCTACGCGCGCGGCCGCGGCCGGTTCAAAAATACCGAAAACTTTCAACGAACAATAAAAGACAACGTATGCCGAATCTTTCGTTAACTTTCACAGGTTTAACTGGCTGTATTCTACGTTCTGCGTTCTGTCTCGGTGGTGTCTGGTCGACGTAGCTGTCTCTCGAAACGCGAGTGTTATATACATATATCGCGAACACGTAGTGATCATTAGGGCCAAAGCACATAACATGGCGTAGCGATATACGACGGTCGTAGTCCTCGACCTGACAAATCAAGATACGCCAAAGCTTGTGCGTTACTTACGTCCACGACTACGACTGTCATATGTGCTTTGGCCCTTAGCCTGGCGATTACGTAACTCCCTCATACTACGTTTACGCGAGCGTTACTTCTGTAGTAACTTACGATATATCATTCGTTTACGCGGAGTAACGTATCGTAAGTTACTACAAAATCCCGTTTACGCGACGGACGTATCGTAAGTTACTACAGAAGTAACGCTCGCGTAAACGTAGTAACAGTCAGTACGTGAGGGATATCGAGGCGACGGTGGCTGTTTACGCGGAACAGATATTTTTGCGCGATTTATCTATATTTAAAAAATATAATATAAAATAAAGTAAAAAAAAATATAATATAAAATAAGGTAAAAATATCATACAGGTGCAATCAGATCTAGATGCAACTCCCGGGCCGGCCGAGCGCGCGGCCGCCGCGGCCAGAATAATATCCCCTCCAGCTGGCTAGTTCAGACACGAACCATTAGCACGGACGCAAACCATGTGCGGTTACCGAGCGATACGACGTAGTTGAGTTGCACTTTCTCAGGCGGCGCGTCGGAAAATGCAACACAGCAACACACGAAAAAGACCGGGATGGCCTCTCTCAGGTTTCTCTCTGGCCTTGTTATTTCATGGAAGGAGCCATGTTCCTTCTTGCATTTCGGATAAATTTCTGATTGGTCAAAGAAAATGGGCGCGTTCAGCAGACCAAGCCGCTCAGTAGCAGTCGAACGTGATTGGCTCTTACTTTTAGAACCAACCAATCAACGCAGAGTGTTGATAAGACGAACTCAACAGTTGTGTCTGCTGAACGCGGCCATTGACGACTGCGCATCCTTGGAAATGCTACACCTGTCTTTTTATATCACATGGTCGCTGGTTGAACGCGAGGTAAATAATGGCGGAATCGTGCATTGTTATTACGTGTAGACGATAATGGTTATTTGTATCTTGGCACGTAAATGTACAAAGCATCGGTCCTGTTTAAAAAGATGCGCCAGTTGAGACGCGTTTTTTGCGCCACGTCGCAAATGTGAGAGGCGACACCCGTGGCGCGAGGACGCGCGAAGTCCCCCCCGAGAGAGTGAGTGTGCGTGTGTGTGCGTATGTATATGTGTGTGTGCGTGGTGAGAGAGGGAAGGAGGGAGGGAGAGAGTGAGAGAGCGCCTCACGGTTGTGTCGTAATTCGGAGTAAACAGCAACGTACCCAGCGAGTACCCTCGACGTTACGACCAGTTACGACATCCGTTTTGTTTCCTACCGCAAACGGGCAGGATGTGCCGCGGTTTCGTCGTGCAACATGAACGGTTTAGGAGATGTCTCTGATAACGCTTCCGTCTCCCCCTGTGATGTGAGGGAATCCTGACGTACGTGGTGCTCGCCCACCGTACGTGCGTGTTAACTTGTGCCTGACGGAGTACCGATTTTGTTGTCCATCATGGTGCACGGTAATATACCGAATGCATACAAATATAACTTTTGGGCGGAGCGGCCCGGGGACGCGCACGAGCCCGCAGTGGTGGAACTCACGTGCCTGATGCCAAACGGTGTTGTCATACCGTTTGAGATCAATCGCAATATTACCTTAGATCAGATCAAGGAGGTGAGTATACATTGCGCATACAATGTATCTCTGTGGGGAAAAAAACAACCATTCTTTCTCTTTCCCTTTTAACCTTTTGACTGTGCCAGCGGAATGCATATTTGCATGTGATTGCCACCACATGGCAGAAATGTGTGCTTGAATGAAAAAAAATAAAAGGTTACATTTTGCATCTTAGGCTGCATTCTGATATTTACTGTCACTAAAAATCTATATTTTATGTCACATATATGACACACTATTAGATTTTCGGTACTGACAGTGAATATCAGAACGCAGCCTTAGCAAATTCGAGCGCTTGCACTAGTGCGCACCAAGCTTGTTTATAATCTGTTCTTATATTTAACATTGCTTAAATACACATTTAAAAACTTTTTAGCCAATTAAACAATCTGTATGGATGCTTCATAGATCATTTTACTGGCTAAGAAGCATTTCAGAAAGTATTTAAGATGATCTATAAATATAAGAATTGACTAAGAACAAGTCTTAATACACATTCAGTGTACGCTAGTGCAAGCACACTAATTCGCTATTGTATAGTATAAAAACAGAAATGTATTTATTTTACAGTAACTTAACAATAATAGATATATTCAGGGACACATACGTTGTTCTAATAAAAACATTGATATAGAGTTTATTTTATTGTATGTTTATTAAAATTTGCAACTATTTAATAGATACATACATATTTTACATTGTGAGCACAAATAAATATTCATAGGTCAATGCGTATGAAGTATTCCAAGTCACACAGTTAAAGGGTTGCTACATAAACATACAGAAATATAAACTGACTGATACTTGACAGGATCTGTGGGACGAGGCTAGCAAGTATCCTCTTCACGGAACATTGAAAGACGCGCCGTCATATGTATTTTCGTGTATTAACTCGAATGCAGAGATAGAAGAATTGCGGGATGAAACAAGACGTCTCTGTGATATAAAACCCTTTTGTTCGGTATTAAAAGTTATAGAACGTGAGGGTATAAAAAGTGATAGGAACTTAGACTCGCAAATTGGTGTCCTGATCGGTAAAGGACTGCACGAGTTTGCCGCCTTGAAAAATTCCGAGGTCAACGACTTCAGATGGAAGATGCGGCTCTTGGGGGACGACGTGGCGTTAAGTAGACAGAAGAGATGCTGGATGGAAAAAGTGCGTTATCAGTTTCCTTCGAGAATAGCGCCGACGCCTACTGTACCTAAGAATATTGAGACCCGTTTGAAGGACGGAAATATCGTTTTAGTTACTAAATTCGAAAATTCGGAGGTAAGGCAAAATTATTTCATCTGGAATTTGGAACTACCGTTTGGACAAATTCTCATTTAAATTGACATTGTTGCAGGCATCGTTTACTTTTCAAATAGCGCATACTACTACGCCTCCTGAACTGCTCGAAGCAATCCTGAACAAAAGGGCAAATACTCTGAAGACTCGCGGCGAACTACCAAGCGACTTTACGCTTAAAGTTTGCGGGCAGGAAGAGTATTTGATCGGCGATAATATTCCGCTCATACAATTTGGCTATATTCAAGATTGCTTAGCGAAAGATATCATGCCTACGCTGGTTACGCTCAGCAAACAGAGTGTACCTGTGGACCAAGATAACGCTTTCGACAATCCGGACGTGGATACATTGCAACGTACGAAACCATCGTCCTCTACGTTAACGTTACGTAAAAAGGGCAAGCATATCTCGGTGTGGAAAATTGAAGAACCTTTTATTTTCACCGTGAATGGAATTTCTCGACTTAACTGTGATGCCGCGCACCGTACTGTAGAGGTATGCTTCAGTGTTTCTTTGAAATACGACACTTTGAAATAAGATTACTTGAAATTTGTCTAATTTCTGTTTCTTTTGTATATACAGATTGGACTGCAAGCTGGCCTTTTTCACGGTGGAAAATCTCTTTGCGAAAGTCAGAAAACCAAAGAAATTATTGTAAGTTCCGATGGTAGTTGTGAATGGGAAGAAACTCTCAAATTCGACATTAAAGTCAGGGATATACCACGGATGGCACGACTGTGCTTTGTATTATACGAAATCAGTAAAACTGCGAAGGGTTTAAAAAGCAGGAAACTGATTAGGGATTCAAAGCAAGAGTTCTTCATAAATCCTTTATGTTGGGCGAATACGACGATATATGACTTCAAGTCCCAATTAAAAACGGGTGCTATGACATTATACACATGGACATATGCGGAGGATATACAAAATGATGATTTGCTTCATCCTCTTGGAACAGTAGTCTCCAATCCACACATAGACAGGGCAGCTGCTCTCATGTTAACATTTCCAAAGTAATTATTTATTTTCTAGTTGAGAAAGTGATGTAATGTATCTGTACATTACGTTATGCATTATATGTGCTTATTATTTTCTAGTTATGGAAAAGATCAATGCGTCCTCTATCCTACGCCAGAAAAAATGGTGGAATATGCCGAATCATTGCGAGAACAATCTAATGAGCGCTTGGGTAAAGACGAATTAAATCAGGAGTCTGATGTTAGTCAACAATTGGAACAATTGAGATTACTAGCAGATAGGGATCCGCTGCACGAATTACATGAACAAGAGAAGAAGACGATGTGGGCGTTGAGGCATCATTGTCTTCGCGAAATTCCGACACTTTTGGCTAAACTATTACAATGTGTCGAATGGAACGATCATAGGTAAGAAATTAATTGATTGATTATTTGTATAAAGCTAACAAGATGACAAAACAAAAATTTGTAAACACTTATAGAGAAGTTGCGGAGGCCACGGCGCTCGTACAACTATGGCCAAAACTGCCAGTAGAGAAAGCGTTGGAGTTGTTAGACTACGCTTATGCTGATCAAAACGTCAGAAATTTCGCCGTTCGCTGTTTAAGAGACGTTACCGACGACGATCTCAGTCTTTACTTATTGCAGCTGGCTCAAGCTTTAAAACATGAAAATTATTTGGCGTGTCCTTTGACAGAGTTTCTCTTAAAGCGGGCACTTAATAATCAGAGGATAGGTCATTTTTTATTTTGGCATCTCAGGTCAGTGACATTTTTTACGTGATATTGTTTGTGCCAATTTATTATAATTTACAATGGAGTCTCTCGTGTTATTCCTTATATTTTATAATTTACGATTTACTCATTATTTGTTTTTCGAAAATTGTATTAGGTCAGAAATGCAGGTTGGCGCTGTATCCGTTCGGTTTGGTCTCATACTGGAAGCATATTGCAGAGGAAGCCAACAGCATATGCTATCATTATTTAAGCAGATGAAATGTTTGGAAAAATTAAGGAGTGTTTCGCAACAAGTGAAGCAAAAGAAGGATCGCAAGGCGGCTCTTCAGGGCTTTCTGGACATTATCCAGGAAGCGCATTGCCAGGAGGCGATATCCGACGTTCTTAATCCTCTCGATCCGAGTTTTAGATGGAATCACATCAAGTGCTTACTATTCTCACTCGTTAAACATGTTATTTTTCACACATTTCTTATATCTTCTATTCTTTTAGAATTGAGAAATGCCGTGTAATGGACAGTAAGATGCGTCCGCTCTGGCTGGTTTTCGAGAATAGTGATCCTTTTGGCGAAGATGTTTACTTAATCCTCAAACACGGAGACGACTTAAGACAAGACATGTTGACGCTTCAGATGCTACGTATTATGGATAAGATCTGGAAGAAGGAAGGTTTGGATTTACGTATGAATCCATACGGTTGCATATCTACGGAGAACAGAGTCGGGATGATAGAGGTGGTGCTAAATGCGGAAACAATCGCAAACATTCAGAAGGAAAAGGGCACGTTTTCCGCAACGGCGGCCTTCAGGTAAATAACGCGTTACGAAATATCGATATAATTTGACAAATACGTGTCGGTGAGACTTCTTTACAACTTCTTTGTCTATATTTACAGGAGAGGTTCCTTATTAGCTTGGCTAAAGGATCATAACCACACGGAAGCGGCGTTGAATAAAGCAATCGAGGAATTTACTTTGAGTTGTGCAGGTTACTGTGTGGCGACGTACGTTCTTGGGATAGCCGATAGACATTCTGACAATATAATGGTTAAAAAGACTGGACAACTGTTTCACGTCGATTTTGGTCACATTTTGGGTCACTTTAAGGAGAAATTTGGATTCAGACGCGAACGAGTACCCTTCGTTCTGACCAATGACTTCGTACACGTCATAAATAAGGGTCAAACGAAGAAAGGGCACGCTGCCGAGTTTCAAAGATTTCAGAATCATTGCGAGCAAGCCTTTTTGGTTCTACGCCAGCACGGAGGACTTATATTGTCTCTATTCGCTATGATGATATCCACCGGGCTGCCTGAACTCTCGTCGGAAAAAGATCTGAATTATCTTAGAGATACCTTGGTACAGTGACATTCAGATGCATTAATATACAATTAAGACGATATATATTATTATAAATGGGTACATTCAAATAATGCATTTAAATGTGTTCATAGGTCCTAGAAATGTCCGAAAGTGAGGCACAAAAACATTTTAGAAGCAAATTTGATGAGGCCCTCTGTAACTCGTGGAAAACGTCGTTGAATTGGGCGTCGCATAACATGTCCAAGAACAATAAGACTACATGAATAGCAACAATCGCCGATAGCGTGAGAGATCCTACGCATCCAAGAATGCTGTCATGACGTCATCGGACTTTACGTCGCGTTACAAATTGTAATGTTAAGATGTACGCTGACATACTTGGCAAGCGTGTCACGTTTGGCCGCTTGTCTAAGACTGGAAAAAAAAGAAATAAAGCTGTCGCTTTTGACAGGCCTTGTCGTCAAGATTGGAAATCGACGACTATAATCAGTATTTGAGACTGTATAAGGCGATCGTTGCTGCTAGTGTCAACGTGATAGGACTTGTACTATCGAGAGGTGACTTAGTAGAATGATTTCTCGAGAATCTGATACATTTGTACAGTTTAGAGCTCTACTTTGTGCAGCACAAGCAGTCGGTACCTACGTTCAATATGATACTTTTTTAAATCACGGACGTACGGTACATATCAATTGAACAAAATTCTTTTAAGTTCTCCTTGATTGAAACTCAATTTAAGATGGAATTCTATGGATTCTAAATTGTTAAAGTTAATCTTGTAAAACTATTTTCATTTTATTAGTCAATTAAACCTCGTTAAGTTAGATATTATTCTAAAATTGTTTGTCACGATACGCCGAAAGCCTGTGATGGTATATGTATGATATACATGCGAATATTACTTGCAACAATAAACTGCTAGGTATCTGCTGTATTTGATTGATCACAAACGTAACAAGAAAAGACATGCGCCGTTGTTTAATTCGAAAAAGCGAAAAGATTTGATGATCGTTCAGATAACGGATGATATGATTTATTACGTACCATTGATAACGACAGTGTGATAATCCAAAGCAATATCTATTTTGTGAAATTGCCCGTAACAGTAAAAGTATCATGACCAAGTGATCGGCCTGGGACGATTTTAATTGAAATAATCGAATATTTCCATTAAATATGATTGCGCGAATGACCTGCGAATTAATTGCCGATCCGTGTAAATACGCTCCGTCGACCGAGGATATTTTTTTCCCGTGGTTTTCTTACGTTTATATTTAAAAACTTGTATCTCGTTTAACGAAAAAAAAATAGCGATACGTTTCGTGCTGGTAAAACTAGTAAAATTTCTTAATTACTATCACGCGTGATGTCGTGTTTGAAATATATATACGTGAAAATAATGAAAAAAAGCCACTACGAGAGATATATATTTTGATAAATATACCGCAATATATTATTATTATTATTATTATCCACATATTAAGCGATAGTTAAATCAATAGGGCCACTCATACTTCAGCGCTGTCCTACGTAATAGACCGCTATGCTTTCTAAAACGGCTCTAAAACGCACGACCGCACGCGCGATCCTCACAATGTAAGATAAGATAATGATCTCTAATACACTAGAAAGAAAAAAATAATGTTGCAGACTGCGTCAATGCTGCACATATCCATATCATCATCATCTTACTAGCGCATTATATTTAAATTGTCGAGAGATAAACGAGAGAAAACGAAAACTTTATACACATAACATTATAGATATAATACACGTATGTACATCTTCAAGTCTCTGAATTTTATTTCTCAGTGCTGCTTTTGATTTCTTTGTAGACGGATTTGCGCGGCGGCCCTATCAGAGCCGTAGATAGGGCTGTAAATATGCAATACGGGAACTGATGGAGAGGGGCATACGTTCTTTCAACCACGCTCTCTACACGCGTATATACGCATGTTCTTTCACGTCATACGCAGGTGTACACACATCCGCGATACCGCAATCCGGAGGAAAAGAAGCCGGCTCCGTTCGTCGAGCGTATTTTCCGTTACACCATCTCGGGCAAGAATCACTTGCAATCGGCAATTTTTCTTCTATCGTCTCGTAACAGTAACAGAACATGTAATTTTATACAAAACGTGGATAAATTTTCTGTATTGATCAGTGTCTGTTGTAAATAAAACCAACTCTGAAGTCTGAATTTTCTTTAATTGTAACCGTTTTGGAAGATTATGCGAATCATTATGCGAATTATTGCGGAAAAGCATTCTACTCATTATTAGATTAGAGTCCGCCGTATTTTAATCAGTGTACCTGTCGATGCGTTGGAAAGACGAGCAGCGGAAGTATAAGAAAATGACGGCTACCGAGGAAACGGAGCCGTTGATAGCTACGACGTCGGTATCTTCCGTCAGTAAGACTCAAAGAGTCACTTATCATACAATTTCTTTCGTAAGTACAACAAGCAAGATATTTATGTCATGTGATATAATTATCGTGTCCTCCCAATGCAGTGTATGAACGAACACGAATCCGAGTTGATGCAGCAATATCCTGTGATAAAAATAATTTTTAATTGGAACGCATTATCGCACGTTTTCTTTTATCTTACCTTACGTAAATATTTTATTCTCATACATCCCTGAAAGTTACCTTAAACTCAGCGCAGACGATATTCATGTCTATGGCTTCGATTCTCTGATCGATTATTATTTGTATAGTGTAGTATAGTGTATAATTATATAGGAGTACTTTTTTTTTTAATTATTAAATACCAAGGTTCGAATAATCAACAATTGAAAGTAATGAGCGTTTTGATAAATTAGTTTTTAATAGTGTTAGAGATTGGAAGTGGAAAGATTGCAATAAATGATAGGTTTTCCAATATTTTTATAAAGAAAAAAGCGTTTCGAAATTAACTAAAGAGAAATTATACTGAACTCAAATCTTTGACTATTAGGGGAAAAAATGCTTGTGGGCCAAAAATGCTCTTGACAAATTTAATAAAACTATGAAAAGGTACTTTCTGGGAATTTTTTTTGAGTCGCTAAATCTAAATTTCTATTAAAATTTAGATTTGATTTTAAAAAATTAGATTTATATTTTAAACGTAAATATTTTTATAAAAATTCTTATAAATAAATTTTTATATAAACCGAACGATATTTTAAATTTGTTGACCGTCATATTGAATCTGTAATTTAATTGAAATAACAAATTTCAATTTTCAAAACGGAATCAGCGGCTTCAAAAACCCTTCAAAATTTTTTATGCAAATTGAACTATATTTTGAGTTAGTCTCTATCAAGACCGTAGTGCCCATTATATTGAATTTGCCATTTTGAATTCTTGAATTTTTATTTTAAATTTGAAATTAGCGGTTTCAAAAACTTTTAAATTTAAATTTTTAATCAAACAATTTTTTGTATTTTTGGTTCGCCATATTAGATCCGCTATTTTTAATTTTGTAATTGTGATTTTAGATTTGAATTAAGCGACCCCATAAACATAAAAATATAGTATCCCCTTCTAATTGTTCCGCCACTCAAGTATTTTTTTTTAATGTGCGGATATTCCCATCATGAGAGGACTTTTGATCAGTTTTATCTTTGTGGATATTTTCGTCGTTGACAGTCAAGGAGTTAAAAAAATATTCGATAACTTCCAAATACTTTACATACAATGGAAAAAACACTAGTAAAGATGTACCTGTTTCAATACATTAATATCTACACTGAAATAAAATTAAAAACGTTTATAATCGTTGTAGGAAGGTAATGAAAGAGATACGTTGCACGGCGGAATCACGGCGGAGACCTCCTTTAATCTTAAATCGATTTCGAACGTTTCGACAACCGTAGATTTCAACAACGAAAATTTTGGCAACAATATTACGTACACGTGGAGCGACGTAAACGTGTATTATAGTGTGAAAAATGACAGAATTTGGGATCGGTTGATGTTTAGGACTAGAAAATCCGTCGCGCAGAAACACATATTAAAAGATGGTAAAAAAAAAGAAACGAAATTTTTCGCTTATCTTTTATGTATTTGCGACGTTTTAGTTTTCACTGTATTTCGAAATAAATTATTCTAGTATGTGGAGTGGCTTATCCTGGCGAGCTGCTCGTAATCATGGGTGCGTCAGGCGCAGGCAAGACAACTTTGTTGAACGCATTGACGTTCCGTTCAACACGCGGACTATCTGCGTCCGGTTTGATGGCTGCCAACGGCCAAAGAATATCGCCGGGTATCCTTACGTCGAGGATGGCCTATGTTCAACAAGACGATCTGTTTGTTGGCACGCTGACCGTTATGGAACATTTAATGTTCCAGGCGGCAGTGCGGATGGATCGGCAAATCCCTCGTAACCAGAGAATTAAGCGAGTTAGCGAGGTCATTGATGAGGTAGTTCGATCATGTTGTTGAACGTATCAGGAGATATCTTTAATTATTACATGCAAAATGCAAGTGAGAAAATACTAGAACTAGCAGAAGATCTTTCGCTTGCTAATTGCTCTTATTATTAAATGGTTAAACTGTTAAACTTCAGCTTCAGTTTTATTTTATCCACTCACAGGATGTATACATTTAATGACATCTTTTTTGAAAGCAGCTCGCTCTTTCGAAATGTCGAAACACTGTGATTGGGATACACGGCAGGGTGAAGGGCCTTTCAGGAGGCGAGATGAAGAGGTTGTCCTTCGCTTCCGAGGTATTAACCGATCCTCCGTTGATGTTCTGCGACGAGCCGACGTCGGGCTTGGATTCCTTCATGGCTCATCAGGTTGTCTCCATTCTGAAAGCATTGGCGGGTGAGTTTGAGCCGATACAAGATTTTTATTCTACGAGTAAAGCTATATTCTGCATTCAGTGTTTAAAAAGAATTAATAAATAAACGATTTAACAGCACGTGGTAAAACAATCGTTGCGACTTTACATCAGCCCTCTTCGGAGCTGTTCGCTATGTTCGACAAGATTCTGTTGATGGCCGAGGGAAGAGTCGCCTTCATGGGTACAGCCGCGCAGGCTTGCACTTTCTTCAAGACGTAAGTTCACTTATTAAAAAGCTTTATTTCTAAACCATTTTAAATTTACATTTTGTTTCACAGGCTCGGTGCCGCCTGTCCCAGCAATTACAACCCTGCTGATTTCTTCGTGCAAGTGTTGGCCGTGGTGCCGGGACGCGAGTTAACTTGTAGACACGCCATCGAAACGACGTGCGATACTTTCCGGAGAAGCGAATACGGTGCGAGTATCGCCCTAAAGGTCGAAGCCGTCCACGGCGAATTCGAGGATACCCTCAAACGGTTCAAATACTCCAAGAATTTCGGCCAATCGGTTTACAAAGCGAGTTGGTGCGAACAATTTCGCGCGGTTCTGTGGCGATCCTGGCTGTCAGTGATTAAGGAACCGATCCTCATTAAAGTTCGCCTGTTACAAACGATCGTATGTTTCCCCTCCAACATTATTAATCTAGTTACAAAACGAAAGAGAAGATTAAAATACAGTCTGCTCGTGATTAATAAAATATAATTTATCAATCTAAAGAAAAGGCCATTTACGGTCAAAACTAAATCTTAGTTGCCTAATAATATCGCGTGAATCTACATGAATACGTAATTATGTACAATTCATCGCCTTAGTGATGTATGAATGAAATAATTTTTATTTTAACCCCCTTTTTGACGCTTATTCGCGTTCACGAATGATCATGTCATTGGCAAGGACGCATAAAAACAGGCAAAGAACAGTTATGAAAGAACAAACTCGAATTTTCTGTTGTAGATGGTCTCGCTGCTGATCGGTGTTATTTACTTCGGCCAGCAAATAGATCAGGATGGCGTGATGAACATCAACGGTGCCCTATTCATCTTCCTCACCAATATGACTTTTCAGAATGTCTTTGCAGTCATTAACGTGAGAATTTAAGACGTAAAACATATAAACAATCGAGTTACACTTGCAATTTTGGTTCCGATAATTATCAGAAACAGCATGAGAGAACGTTCAACAAAGCTAAACTATATCCGTGCTGTGTACAGGTGTTCTGCGCCGAATTGCCGATATTTCTTCGCGAGCACAAAAATGGTATGTATCGCACCGACGTCTACTTCATCTGCAAGACTCTAGCGGAAGCACCGATATTCTTAGCAATACCGCTGATCTTCACCGCTGTCGTTTATCCTATGATCGGCCTCTATCCAGATGTAAAGCACTTCTTTATCGCTACTGCTGTAGTAGCTCTCGTAGCCAACGTGTCGACTTCATTTGGTAATCGAGAGCTTACGAAACATACGCATCGCGCGCGTCGTTTGTAATTAATTTTTTTTTTTAAATAATCGCTGTCTTTCCTTTTACAGGCTATTTGATATCTTGTATCAGCAACAGCGTATCTATGGCCCTCTCCGTCGGTCCACCAGTCATAATACCGTTCTTGCTTTTCGGTGGCTTCTTTCTAAATACAGCGTGAGTATTTCAAATCGTCTCGATCAATAATAACTAAAATGCTAACTGAAATACTGATTTTTCCGCGTGTAACAGGTCTGTACCGTCCTACTTCGTGTGGTTCTCATATTTATCTTGGTTTCGTTACGGCAACGAGGCACTTTTGATCAACCAATGGTCAGAGATCGATTCTGTAGCGTGCACCAGAAGTAACGTGACGTGTCCAAAATCGGGACACATGATTCTCCAAACTTTCAATTTCAAAGAAGAGGACTTCTGGATGGACATCCTTTGCTTGTTCGCGCTTATTGTCGCATTCCGCTTTCTAGCTTTTCTCGCGCTACTGTCAAAAACTTGCCGTTCACACTAATCTTGTCATCGTCATCTTTATCCTTTATCCATTTATTATTTTAAACGTCAAGACATCTATATACAAGAACCAGTAGTTTGCTCTAATGCTGCGTGTATTTTTAATAAACAATTTTAATAAAATTGTCTGTCTTGGTGTATTGACTTTAGTAGTGCCTACGCCAAAAAAATATTTACAATAAACAAATTTTACAACTATATAGTATACATTTACATAATAGTCGGAGAGCTGACGACACTTTTGGCCAAGTGATTTTGTAAAATACAATTTTCCGTTTCCAACCTGCGTGGACGACTCTCCTTCGATAATCCGAGCACCTGGCTGATCGTACCTGGGGGGTTTAGAAGTACGCAGGTGAGAAAAAAACGGATTTTCAAGTTATAGTATAAGTCTTAATTTTTATCGGATATTGATAATTGATCACTCAGGAGCATGCAAATAAATTACCAGTTCGATTGCTCGGGGGAATCAGTCGTCAGGCTTAATTATAAGTAATTAAAAATAATTATTTTCAAGTCATATTATAAAAGCTGGATTTTTTTTACTAATAAGTATAGTGTTAACACATACCACCCAAAAAAAGCCAAATAAAAATTTTGGTGGCAACATCTCTAAAAAAATTATTGAAAATGCACAAAGCTGGCGGAGGGATCTGACGATGGCTTCTTATAGTATGACTTGAAAATAATTATTTTTAATTATTTATAATTAAGCCTGGCGATTAATTCTCCCGAGCAATCGAACTGGCAATTTATTTGTATGTTCCTGAGTGACCAATTATTTATCAATATCCGATAAAAATTAAGACTTATACTATAACTTGAAAATCTGTTTTTTTTTTCTCACCTGCGTACTTCTAAACTCCCCAGGTGCGGCCAGCCAAGTGTTCGGATTATCAAAGGAGAGTCGTCCACGCAGGTTAAAACGAAAAATTGTATTTTATACAAAATCACTTGGCCAAAAGTGTCGTCAGCTCTTAGACTATATAATGGGCAAATTTGGAAATTTACAAATGTGATAATTAATAAATATATTCATGTGAGTGTCGTTAAGGATATCGATGTTGACGCGTGGTGACCGCAAAAAAGGCTATACGTAATAGGAACTTGGAAAAATATGTGCCTCGACGAAACAACGCGCGGTGCAGCTATACTACCTACGTGTCGGTGTTTCCTGTATCGAAGCTGACCACTCTTTCGCTCGCATCTAGATATCATTACAAACCGGTTGCAATATATACCGTGCGACCGCATGTACGGTACAGGGATATGAGAAACAATCTCGGGAGATCTTCGAGTGTGTCATAATATAAGAGAAAAAAAAATAGAACGCCGAGATCTAGAAATATCTATCCGCTTGATCTCGCGATACCGCTATTGGTCCGCGAATCGAAGATCTTGCCGGGATTGTCATTCGCCTGGAAGCAGGCAACGCGATATGAGACACAGGGGCGAGGAAGAGCTACTGTTACTGCCGCTACTAATGTCGATCATTAAAAAGCAAACGTACAATAATTCCAATAGCGAAATAAGATCGGTCTGAACTGGCCGCTCGTCTGTCTCGCTCGACGTACATATAGGGTTTCGGTTTTCGATTACCACGAGTCTTCTGAGTCACGAATGCTTACTACGGTGCGGAGAGTACTTTTGAAGAAAGCCTCGGATGGGTGTCCACGCGCTTACTTATGCATCCGCGAATGAGCTATCGATTCGCGAGCGTCGATTACCGTGTTTGCTTGATCATTATACGCACACGTATTGTGTGACGGTATTGTTCGTCTTTAATCTCACAATATCGTTGGAGAAATTTCACACCCTCTGCAACAATCGCAATAATTTCGCATTTTAAAAGCTAATAATAATTCGATTAATTCACTGATAGAATTTGTGTTGTCATCATTAATTAATATTTAATATTTTACGTCTGAGAAAAGATAAAATGTATGCATTTGTATATATATACACGAGTTATTCGCGATCGATAAACTTAGACGAGTCTCCCCAATATTGCTGCTTGCACTGCGTGAATGCGTGCGTGTCTGATATTCGGTTGCAAAGAAAGGCGAAGAAGGGTAACAAGCAGGCAAAGTGCATCAGGTGTATCGAGTGGTGGTAGAGTTACGTGCGTTGAGACGAGAAGCAAACGTGACGCCTGCAGCGAGACTCGTACTTTCAGTGTCAATCTTCGTTTCATGACACGTCTTATCGGTTTCTCATTCTTCTACAGACACGTAAACGCGCAGTTTCCAAGCTACGGATTGTTGTGCATCGGCGGGCCATTTTGTCCTTGTCATTATCAAGATAACGGCGGTATGTATTATACGTATCATCTTTTACTCGAGAATAGGAGCATTATAGTCTGAATACTCTAAACATCAGATATGATAGACAAGTTTAATTTAACATTTTATAAAGTCTTATTATATAAACTCTGTTTTTAAGGTTTATATTAAAAATATCTTAAAAACTTAAGAGTTTATATTATCTTCAAAATAAGATTCCATCATATTTTTATATTTCGGCGTTGTTAACAGTTTTAAACTTTCTAATAAAATATCAGTAAAGATGACGATTGAGTTGAAATTCTTATTAGGTCAATAAACAAATGTCACATTTTTTATGCGTATATATGCATAATCTAAATTTTTTATAATTTCGTACTATTTTATATTTTTGACACAGTTGAAATATGGTTTATCAAATAAACAATTACATAAATGATAATTTATTGCATAAAGATATATAGACTTTAACTAGATAGCATACTAAATAATACAAATAAGATATAAAGTGTTGATAAATTTTTAATCAACCAGAGTTGATATATAAAACAATTATATAATTATAGCAAAATTAATAGTGTGAAAAATCATGTAAACATATTGCTAAAAACAATTTATGTATTGTTGCTACAAACATATTGCGTAAACATAAATTGTAGCTCCGTCTAGAATTCATATGATGCTCTTGTAGTAATAATATATATATTATTAGTGGAAACAAATACAATATGTAAACTGTTTACACAATAAAACCTCCTTGCTGTAAAAATGTGACGAATATTGAATAAATCCGTTGCTTGAAACAAATTTAATATCTGTTGCTGAGCATTTACGGACGCAGCTTTACATGTTATCTGCGCAAACAGTCGTTCCGAGTTTACGTACATATTTTGTAAATATGACAAGTGTTTTGAAATCTGTACGGGTATTTTCTAACTCCTTAACGACAGTTTCAGTATCGTTGCGCAGGTATTATACATGGTAAAAAACCTGCGCAACGATACCGAAACTGTCGTTAAGAGGCTTCCCTAGTGTGACAGGGCCTAAAAATAAATAATTTTTAAAAGGAAAACGACAAAGTCAATTGATGAACAACTTTTCTCACATATTTTACTATATTTCAAGAGTGCATACAAATTTTTTCAAAATTTTATATCTGTTATTAAAGCTCGTGCCAGCCATTTTTTTGGAGCGCCGCGAAAAAACGGTGACCACGATTGCAGCCGTTGTAGTTATCTGAAACAAAAAAGCAAAAGAATTCTTAATCTACTTGAGTGTGGCTATCGTCTGAAGCAGAATCATAAAAAAATATTAAAAATTTAAAAAATTATAGCTAAAAAAGTCTGCTAAAAAAGACGAAAATAATTATAATCGCTATAATTTTTTAAATTTTACAATTATTATATGAAATAAAAATGCTTTAAAAATTTTTCCATTTTTCTCTGAAAAAAGAAAATTGAGAAAAGAGTTATGTTTTTATTTTTTTGTGTTCTCTTATCAAGTCTGAAACAGCATGGACGTTAAGCTCGATGCTTCACGACATATCACGATGCTTTCTTGGCAAAACTTATCCGTTTACGCGATGGATCAGAACCGACGCACCGTAAGCAAGCAGCTCATCAATAACGGTATTTAAAACATATTATTTTTCATGTGTAATGTAAAATAAAACAATACGATAATGTCAGTCGCTTTTTTAGTCCGAGGTGTCGTTCGGCCTGGCGAACTCACCGCGATCTTAGGCGGCAGGTAAATTATCCGCGATCAATTATATTGCATAGATCAACTAGCATATTGTTTGTAATCGAAACTATTTTTTCTCCACCCTCATTTTCCAGCGGTGCTGGAAAAAGCTCACTGATGACAGCATTGGCATTTCGCGCAGAATGTAGGTAGAATTTTTGTATAATTAAATCTTCAAAAGAAGAAGAAAAAGGAGATGTTCAAAGCTTAGCTTTTTACTTGAATTGGCAGCCGGCATTGTGGTGCATGGAGATGTTCGCGTCAATGGCATATCAGCTAGCTCTTCGTACATGAGACGTCACAGCGGCTTTATGCATCAGGAAGACATGTTCATCGAGACAATGACGGTGCTCGAACATATCTGGTTTATGGTAAGACTCCGTTTTCCGAATCCAAGTTATGCGCGTTACATCTTTAACAATCTTCATCAGGCTAGAATGAAATTAGACGGGAGAATGCACACCGCGGACATTCGTCTCAAGATTGATTGTTTGCTGAGAAATGTCGGTCTGATCGAGAGACGCGACACTCGCATCGGCGGCGGTGATGACGGCAAGGTTTTATCGGGTGGAGAAAAGAAGAGGCTTGCTTTTGCTACCGAGGTGCGTATCCGTATGTTATCTTACAATTAGTCAGCGTCTTGTGCAAATTCCCGTTGTTCCTTCCAGCTGCTGACGGATCCTGACATACTGTTCCTGGATGAGCCAACAACGGGACAAGACGCGCATTCGGCCGGCGTTCTCGTGTCGCATATGACAACTTTTGCGTTGAGGAACCGCACGGTTTTATGTACTATACACCAACCGAGTTCCACCATCTTCGGTAGTTTCCATCGCATAATCCTTTTAGCCGGTGGTAGAGTGGCGTTTGCCGGTACCAGTACGCAAGCAATACAATTTTTCTCCAGGTATGTTTCATCATTCGAACACGAAGCAGACAAATTGTAATTTCATTAGATTAATTCAAGCAAGTTCTGGAACATCGTCATTCTGGAACATCGAGAAAACGCGATATTGCTTTTTTACGAGAAAAGCACATTGCTTTTTATTTTAGTTATGAAATAAATCCATTTTTCTTAGAGATAGAATTTATGGCACGGCTATAGAATTTTCGTAGCGTATTGATATCCTTGTCTTATGCAATTCTTCCTTTTTCCTTCCACAATTACATTTCATGTTCAATTTTGGTCTCTGATCTGTAGAAAAATATCTCAGAATTTTTTATACTATTTTTATAGTATTAATTAGAATTTCTGTAAAACACACAACAATTGGGTTAGCATAATACGTGTCCAATCGAGCGGTGTCCAAACAGAGATCACCACTCTGAAAGAATGCCGCTTTAGAACATGTTAGATTGAAACACTCATTGAAACACACTTGTTATTGCTATTGTCATCCATAGCCAAGGCTACGAGTGTCCATGCAATTATAATCCGGCCGATTTCCTGGTGGCGACTCTAGCGATTGCACCCAGCGATGCGGATGGTAGCGGAAGAGTCGCGCAGAAGATCTGCGACGCATTTCTCACGAGCGAAGTCGGCAACGAAATCGACGTTATATTGCAACAGGAGCTTGATACCGCTCATTTGCAGTCCCCCGTAAGCAAATTGTTGCGAAAACAGATGTTAACGATTGACGATTAAAGGAAATTACGACAAGAATTCTTTTTGTTTCAGATCGAAAAAAATATTCGCGAGTCGCGTGCCTTGTAAGTGTCTTCTACGCAAAAGAATTTGATAACAGTTCAAATATCAAAAGTATCTAAGAAAATTCGATGACTTAGTTATATTTACGCACGTTGTTATATTTAATTCAGCGTGGAATCGCGCAGCTGGTTGCGGCTCTACTGGCTGATCCATCGTGGATTCCTGCAAGTTCTGCGCGATCCCTCGGTGCAATTGATCAGGATACTGCAGAAAGTGGTGAGTGATCGGTAGGATGTTCTAATAAGTGTATCCCTGTATTGTTTGAATTTTAAGATAAATCTGAGGATCGATTATATGTATCTTGAAACGGTGAAAATTACAAAAGTGAGGAAATTTACTAAAATATTTTGGCAAAAAAAAAACTATAAGAAAGTATGCCATTCCGACAATAAATTATAACTTTCTACAATAAAGTATCCAAAATTTACAACTCATTCATATTTTAAAAAGTTGTAGTTTTTTGTAGAAAATTTATACAACCATCTAAAATGAGTTACAACCTAGCTTCTGCAAAAATATATAGTTAGCTGTAGTTTCTCTATACAAATTATAGAAATATCTATATGCTAAACTACTGGTTTCTACGGCATAGTTCGGACATAGATGGGAAATGAAAAGGTGCACGGAGTCATTTGTTGTACTTTCATAGAAATTACAAATTTCTAAAAAAAGTACGACTTTTAACAATTGTTTCAGACTTTGACCAAAAATGGAAACAAGTAAGGCAAGATAACTTTTGTAGAGGAACTGTGCCTGTTGTCGCACCCCATTTTTTTAAACCAAAATTTTGACTGAAAACTTCTATAAAAATATAACTAAACCGCATTTTATTCTAGAATTATCATATAATATGATCATTGCAGTATTTCCAATTTCATCCCGATTTCGTCATATAATGTTATGAATCTTTTCCTATCGGGGTATCTACAAACATGTTCTAAATCTTGCACTTTTTTCGTAGATAGTTATAGCTCCGGTACAGTTTAGCGCAGTAAGTTGTATTTTCGGCTCAGTTTTTCATAGTAAGTTGTTGTTTCGGCGTATTTATCCCGAAGACTTTTACGCAAAAAGTTGTAGTTATGACGTAGTTTTGGCGTGTTGTAAGTTGTAAAAATTTTTCCGCTAGAGTATCTACGATTTTATTTGTCAAAATCTAGTAAATTTGTTCACTTTTATAATTTTATTCACATCGTTTTAAGTTACATAATTGACTCACTGCGTGCGAGGAACCGATTGAACAATTTGTTGGATGCGTATACGGAAGTTAATAATGAGTCGAGTTGCAGACCATTGCAACAACCGCCGGCCTGTGTTTCGTAGGCGCCATTGACTTTGATCAATTGGGCATTCAGGCTGTGGATGGTGTTATATATCTTCTAGTGTGCGAAAACGCGTTTTTCCCTATGTACGCGACCCTGGCGTTGATTCCGCAGGAATTGCCGCTTCTTCTTCGAGAGTACAAAGCGGGCATGTATTCCGTTCATCTTTATTACCTGGCGCGAATGATATCGCTGGTGAGTCCAATTTTCCAATCGGTCCACGCAGGCACCGATGAGTCGTGTACGCGATTCTCGATTTGCGAGAACATTTTTGAGTTTTTCAGGTGCCTGGATTGCTGATGGAACCGATGCTGTTTACCGTAATAATGTATTGGCTGGCAGGTTTGCGTCCCGCAATGGACGCTCTCGGTCTGACCATCTTGGTAGTTATATTCACGATGAATGTGTCTACTGCTTGCGGTAAGCGTTTCCATCTGTTCAAATACCAGCGACAGATTACGTGTCCGTTTATGCGAACTCTTACGTTTCAGGGTGTTTCTTCTCGTCTGTCTACCAGAGCGTGCCGCTGGCGATGGCATATCTGGTGCCCTTCGATTACGTTCTTATGATAACCATGGGACCTTTCATTAAGCTCGGGTATTTACGATTATTCCATCTAAATTTCTACATTTCTACCAAGTTTTAAGATTGTTATGGACATTTGTGCGTTTCGCAGATATTCTGAATCAGTAGATCCCTATATAATGTGGTACTCGTATATAACATGGATTCATATAACAGAAAAATTACGGTAACGCGGTAAACCAACCCTGTCTAACGCATTAGATACATATGTAACGAAACACTAATCCATTATCCTATTTACATAGTCATTATTCAAAAAACGATGTTGGAATGTATTTGTGGATAATTCCAACAGATAATAAATATTAACAAATTTCTTATTTCTAAGATAAATAGTATATTATTACCAAGTGTAAATAGGTATAATATATAATTAATTTTATATTAGCCAAGATGGCCAATTCTGCTAAAAGCAAGCTTTGCAAAACCATGTGCTGCATGCTATACTGCATGGGATAATTTTGGCAGTAGCAAAGCATGATCTGCCGTGTCAGATAATGTGATAGAGATGAAACAAAAATCTAGCAGAATCTGATATCATTATTTGATGGCAGATCGTGACGGCACGTTGTGCACGGTTTTTGCCGCGTTTCTACGATTACATATTATGGCAGCAAATCGTGCTGCTAGAAAATAATATAGGAATCTTGCTGCATATTCATGTTCAGATTGTTGGAATACTGCCGGCATTCTGCTAGCTATCAGATATATTAGCAATCTATGTCCTGCAGTACTAAAGTTTATGTCTCGTTGCTCCGTTAAACGCAATATTTACCATATTTCTATATACATACGTAACGTATGTATAATCTATGAAGTGAATTTATGTAACGCGAAAAATATTTCCTGCGTTATCAGGGATCCACCGTATTTTTTCCTCTTTTTATTATAATTTTAAATCGCGGGGTTTTTTAAGGCTTCTGGCCTTTTTCCATCATCATGTGAGATCATGATGTCAGAGGCGAGAAATGACACGCTGAGAATTTATGCGCGCCGTTTACAAATAAAAAGATATTTGCGTAAAATAACACTTTAGATTACTTCAACACACTTCAAAAATATTCCGAAAACTATTTCCTTGACAGTTAATAAACAGCCATAAAATGAATGTAATACGAACCCTAGTCATGCATCTGTGCATAAGCTTGCATTCGTATTACATTCATTTTACTCACATGATGACGGAAAGTAGAGTCCCTCTAATCAGAGTCTGGCCATACGGTAGCAACTTTTGATTGGTTCGCCATTTCTTGGCAAAAGCAAGAGAAAGAGAAAGAGATAGAAAAGAGACAAAGAAAGAGATAGAAACAAAGAGAAAGCAATAGTGAATGTATATATCCCTTTTCTCTCGCAGAATTATGCTAGAACTGCAAGTTGGTTAGACTTTGATTAGAGGGATTCTAGCGGAAAAAGCCCAGCGCGATACTGCATAACGAGTTACAGAATCACACTACTGGAGCCTTAATTCTTTTTATTGATGCCCGATCGGTAGCTCGTTGCCCGTATACGTGCGATGGATAAGATACGTCTCCTGGCTACTGCACTCCACGGAAGCTCTTACCATTATCCAATGGAGAGGCGTGCATAATATATGTGAGTTTCATCGAGCGTCGCTCCTTTACGAGACATATAACGGATCTGTTTCCTGTGAACAGCCTGCGAAACGATCGACCTACCCTGCCTTACCGAGGGCACTGAGGTGTTGGATCGCTACGACTTTGATGAGCGCAACTTCTGGCCCGATATCGCCCTCATGGCTGCCATTTACATCATCTTCCACTCGTTGGCATATGTCTTTTTGTGGAGGCGATGCAGATCGAAATAAACGGATCAAAAGTCATAAGATGAAAAATTAGAATAAAATTAAAATAAATTAAAATATATATAGTAAAATAAGCAGCTTACATATTCTGTGCGTCAAAAAATATATAAGAACAGAACGGTGTGGGACGAGAAAACACATCGTAAGCCATATCTGCGAACACATCAGCGACAGTCGAAGTCATACTAAAATGACCGATACATAATAACTAGATGTGTTCACAGAAGGAAACGAGAAAAACAAAAGGGCACTCACTTTTTTATAGCTGAATTTCGTAATGTATCCCAGACAGCATCATGTCCAAAATCGGGACATAAGACGTCTTTTCGACATCTTTTAGACGTCTTTTAGTCATCTTTTAGTAAAACGTCTAAAAAATGTCTGAAAGACGTCTTTTAGACGTCTTATGTCCCGCTTTTGGACAAGTGTGCTGTTCTCAGCCAGATAATTAGTCGAATTGACGTCAATATTTCGCGCGTTTTCCGATTTTCGGTCATCGATTCGGTCATCGAAGAAGATTAAAGTCTAACTTGGGTTGTTTCCCCCTTAAGGGGATCCTAGAGTCACGACCGAACTCCGACGGGGTCGATAATTTTGACCGTTTTCTATGTTCCGGTCTATATATGTCCTTATCTAACGAGATATTTGCGATATATCTGCCCTTGTCAGATTGCAACGTCATGTACACTGTATGTGTGTATATGCATAAAAGCAGTTGGATGAAAAATCTTTCTTATTAGGCTTTCAATCTTAGTTTTAATGGCCACGCTGTTCTTTCCGATCTAGTCCGAGGTGCGGGACATTTTCAATTTGTACATGTACATAAGCTATATAATTTGTATATAAGCGAACGTTTCCTTGAAGTGATATATAGCTCTAGGTACAAAAGGTGCAACACCAAAACTAGTATTAAATATATTTTTCTTAAGATTTTAGTCTGAAATTTACTATCCCGCACATGATTTCTGTACGTACTTTAAACGTGTAAACGGGTTTTCCATTCTGTAAAGTCAATTCGAAGAAAATTGGTTTAACTGAAATGTCGGTAATTGCCGTGACTCCAGGATCCTCTTAAGGGAAGCCACACTGAACCAAAACTGTACATGAATGCAATAAAAGCATTCATTGTAAATAAAAAATTCATTAAAATTGGTCCAAAGAATTATTTATTTATTATCATAATGCTTTATAGTTCATAAAAAAATAATTTGAATATTAAACTATTACTACAATTTATTGTAACAATAAATATGTACATTGAAAAATCTGTCATGGATTTATTATATTAACGGAAAACTTTATTGAGTCAATGAATAATATAATTGAATCATGCATACGGTACGACTTTATTATTATTAATGCATGCAATCGTTAATTTGATTAATGATTTCATTACTTTATGATCACGTTTATTGATAATATGAAATGATGTAATTGACTACGTCATTGTATTAATGAATTTTTTCATAGATTTATTAAAAAGTTTTATTGAGACAATGAATAATGTAACTGAGTAATACATTAGATTTCATTAGTTTATGACCACGTGTTTTGATATTACGTAATAATATAATTGATTTATTCATTGTATTAATGAATTTTTTCGTAGATTAATTAAAAAACTTTCTTGAGACAACGAATTTTTTTATAGGTTATTGAAATTATTATTCATTGAATTAATGAATAATATAATTGAGTAATACATTTAATATTATTAGTATTAATGTATATATTTATTAATTTGGTGAATAACTTAGGCCAGTTTTTCAATAGTCCTTTAAACTGAAATTTAGCTAAACTCACTCTTCATCTTTTTCTAAAAGGGATTTCTTTTCAAGAGGGAAGAAGAGGGGAATAGTCGACTCTGATTGGTGGATTTCCTTGAACTATGAGAATATATTTCTAAATTTGGCTAAACAATTCCCAAATAATTGCAATAATAAAAAATAAGAAATATCTGTCTGCTAAGTCTACGGAAGTCGTCGACAGATGGCGGGTCGAGGCCTTCTTTCCTCGACCAGAGAAAGGAGGAAGCGACAAGAAGCGACGGCTGTGGCGCCTCTATCTGGAGGGAAGCGGAGCGGATAGTGCGGATACTCGCGCCAGGGGGGAAGGTTCTCGGTGCATTCGGAGTTCGGACGTTCGGAGTACTTCGAAGCCGTTCCTGGCCGTTCCAGTCTGGTCTGGCCATGTTACTAGCGCGGCGGCCTACGTTCGTCGTCATTAACGAGTCACAGTGCCAAGAAGATAATCGTCGCGCGCCTCATACGTAACGTAGTTTCCTCGCAACGACGTGGCCGGGATACGAGAGATTCGTGTTAGGGCCCACGGTGTGCAGGCCGGAGCCGCGGTAGCTGTATCATGTGCGTCTCCCTAGTGTCACAGAATTGAGGGCCCCCCTCCCTGGTTGTCCCCTTCCCCCGTGTCGGAGTGTTCGGCACGGAAGAGCACGAAGGATAGATAGAGTGAGACGGAGGAAAAGAAGAGAGGCAGAGGGAGAGAGAAAGCGAGAAGGAGAGCCAGGAAGACGCAAGAAGAACAGGAAAAGTTATAATGCATCCTGGAACGGCGGCTCGTCGCCGATGCGCCGTCGAACGTCTTCAGACGCTCCGGTCGCGCGAGGCTACGTCGGTCTCTCGGCGCAACGTCGTCGGACGCGGATGAGAAGAGGCGCCTCGCGTCTTCGTAGGCCAGCGGAGGCGCTACGAACAATTGCTAACAGCGCGTGATATACCCTGCGTTAGGTACGTTACACCGCGGGAGAGAGTGAGAGAGAGAGAGAGAGGGGGAGAGAGAGAGAGAGAGAGAGACGGCCTCGCGCGCGATTCACCTCAACTCGGGGCCCCCTATGTCCCCGCCCTCCACCACACCTCTCGTCTCGTCTTGTTCCTCGCGGTTCCTCTCGGCCCTATTGCCGTTGCATCGCGCGTCCGACGCGCGACCATGACGCGTTACTCCGTTTACGCGAACCCTGCGTGCCCCAACATACGGCACGAGCATTGGCGCGTTTCGCTCGAAACCTCGAATCGGGGCATCAAACTCCTAAGCGCCGCGCCGCCGCGATCTAGATCCCGATCTAAATCCCGACCTCGCGCGTCAACAACGTGGAGAGAAAAAGAAAGAGGGAGAGAGAAGAGAGAGAAAGAGAGAGGGGAACCCCTGGTGCTCGAGTTTTCAGCAATTTTCCAAGGAACACGACTCTCTTATCTCCTGGGTGCTGTTTCGTTATGGGAGACTCGCGTTTAACATCTGTCCAAGATAGTACTTTTAACAAGTTCTAAAGATAGGACAGTCGGACGCTCCTCCGTGAAAAACAATACCACCGGTATGTCTTGTTTGAACGCTTTTCTTATAGCGTTTTCTATTAGGGAAACTAGCGCAACATTGGTGCACACTGAGTGCAATTTTATTGCTCCAATTGTGAAAATCAGTTCACGTATTTTCAGTGTTTAATGTTCTATTGACAGAAATTTTTGTCAAATTAAACACAGTAGAACATTAAGCACTGAAAACATGTTGCGCTAGTTTTCCCAGTAGAAAACGCTATTAGCTCGATGCGTTCACACTTGTATACAATTCCATTTTACGCATAATGCTATCGCGGAAAGGTGTTAGTAATTGTCGGAATCGAGAAACTTTAAGTCGTAAGATTTTCTTCTCAGATTTTACGTAAAATAAGATATTTATGCACGTGCGTGCGCATATACAGATCTTACAGTTGTCGATCGGCGCGAACAGTGGTTTTTCGCTTTCCGATTAAAGTTTCTAGGAAACGACAAGCACGGACAACGCGAGAGCACGCATTTGGCACGGTACGACTTGCTGGGGAAGGCGATCGTTCGACGCGCGCGGTAACCGAGGACAGTTTATCGGAAGCGATCCATGATGATGGATGTCGCCCCGCAATAATAAACGAGCCGGCCAAGATCGCGCGGCAGGCACACGTGTGTGCACGCGCATACACGCACGTAGAATGCATCGGAGGCACGTGCGTGACGCGGCTATTAATCGCGCTGATTACAAGCGTCCAACGTCGCGTTTTCGAACGGGCGATTTCGAGGCGAGCAGAAGCGAGCGGTAGGATCGAAAGCGTTCAACATTTTGCGCACTCGCGTTTTTCAGCTGTTTCATGTACCATGATAATGCAATTTATTGTTGGATTTTTCCGGGTTTTTTTTTTAATAGCTAAAACTAAAACTTACGTACACTCTTTGTGCTTGAAGTGAAATCTGTGAAATAGGTATATGTTTGTGAAATTTGACGAAAGCGAGAAGGAAAGCTCTATAGCACGGTTCAGCGCAGCGATAAAAAACAAATCTATACTGTTAGGTATATTATCACATGCAAAGGAATTCTCACCTAATTTAATCACTTGAAATATCTCTGTTGTTTTTTACCAAAAGGTAAATAAGAAATTATTTGGATTTATGTAAATATCATGGTTTACAAAATTTAAATCGAAATTTGAAACACTTAAATCAGATTTTGTATTTTGATACGATTTTTCTACATTGATTTTCCTTGTTTCTCCAGGCAAAAATATCGAGGCGGACCGCCAGAAAAATCAATGCTTTACGAGATATTTCATATTTTATGTGCCGATATATATTCCGACATAAAACACGACATGCCGCGAGAGGTATTCGCCTTTCAAGCGGCCAAGCTGTACAAAAGTTCTCGCAAGAAACTCAGTATTTTACCTCGGGATAACATCGGAGCGCGTGCTTTCCATTTTCGTTATTATTTCGCTCGCTAGTCGCTCGGCTTGAGCCGTTCCGTTTTCGATCGTAAGCGCATTCGCATCGATCGAAATTATCGCACGATGGGTGCGGCATGTATATGCGGGTGTATATGTGTACGTATGTGCTCTCTCGGTCAAAATTCACGATAAGCTCGAGACGATCTCGTCCCGATCTCAATCGCGCGATTCAGCGTCACGTGGAAAATCGCGTGGAGCAAACGAGGCCGCTCCCGGAGTCTTGGTAATGACGGATCGCTTTTTGCGAGCGAATCTCGCGATCTCCTTCCAATCGGACGCGCGGTGCAGACGGTGCAGTTGCGGCGAATCGACAATTTCGTCTCGCACGTCTTCGACGTGAAGCGGCAAAAAAACAGAAACAACAACAACAAAAAATCCAGAAACCGCGAACACCCGTTGCGAGGGGAGTCAACCGCGTTTCAGAGTAATTACCAGCCAGGTCTGGTACGACTGTCTTCAATTGGTATACCGTTTCGAGCGCGCGGATACGCACGCTCGGCTCCGGCAGATAATAAACATCGTCGTTATACCTGCGTCTTGCTTGCGGTCGAAGGAAAATTTCACGCTGACCCGTCCTACGACGCCCCTTAACGTCTTGTCCCACAACACGTCACCGATCGGCTCCAATGATAGTCTGCGATAAGAATGTTTTCAGACGTGTGCGTGCGTGCGAGCGAGCGCACACGATACCTTTCGTTTCTCGCGTGAAACCACGTCAATTCGCTTAATGACGTTAATTCTGCGGATGCCAAGATGTCGTTCAAGAACGGGAACGACGAGTCCCGCGATCGCGCGAGGTCAGAGTAGGTAGTCGGCCGGTCGCGACTTAATGGAGAGAATCGCTGACGAGGATACGTCGTTGATTGCTAATCGATCTTGCGCGAAGTAAAATCGCTTGAAAGAGGCTGAAAAAACGGAGCATTATTGCATTACTATCTCCTGCTTGCACGTGAAACCGTTAAATCGCGCGAAAAGTTCGGTAAAATTTACCGTATAACTTGACGATCTTTTCGAAGATAGGCAAGACTTATCGAATGATCGCGAAATTTAAATTAATTTTATTTTTTTTTTCTATCATGCTTTTTCTTACGGCAATACCTTCGCGTCTAATCTCGCTGTATTGGCTGGTTTCAGGACAAGGTGCAATGGCTGACGACCGAAATAACCACCGGGGCTTCGTCAGGCAGCCACACGGGGTAAGTGACGTTTCGCCACGTTAATCGCCAAATAGATTGAGTCGCCGATTAGCGATGTCCTCGCGCAACGCAAAATTCGATAATTTTAGAAAAGTCGCGGAGCCGAGCCGCGAGGGAGGCGAACGAGTTGGCCGATGTCACACATCTCCGTGGCCGTCGAGAATCGACCACGTGGCTGCTCGTTCGATCGTCTTTCCCGCGGGAGCGTGAATTTTTAGATCGGAATGCATTCCGCGCTCTGACATTGACCGCACTGCCGCCGCACTCAGCTCGCGAGCAGCGGCTCTCATTTTCGTCCTCACCGCCGACGGATTACTCCGTGAAACGCGTCCTGGCGAGAAACAAGTCGGCGAGGTTCGATTTTCCGGAGCGCCCGGTTTTGCATCGACGACGTCGACGTCAACAACGCGTTTCCGAGAGGTCCTGGCGTGCTCCGTGCTCGAGAAACGAATAGTATAGATCGTCACCACGTGATTCGCTGACGGCATGGCTATCGTCGACAGACTCATCGCGGTTACGGATAGTACATTTCGGAAAATCGATGAGCTTCACAGGATTTGACGGCCACTTATCACGAACTAAACGCTTCTCGTTTGAAGAAATAAATCACGATGCCTGATCATGTCGAGAATTCCTTAAGATTTTTGGTAAACCATCCCAAAAGAGAGAGAGAGAGAGAAAATGTGTGTATGTGTATGCTCCGAGAACGGTAAATGCACGCGCGCGCGCGCGCGATGGCAGTTTGCGTAAATAAGCAGCTTAAAAATAGTTCACCGAGTGTGTTATACCGGAGAGCAAATAAAGCCTACCCGGCTTTAAAGTCATAGAGCACTGTTATACGAAAATTTCCCCGAATACCCTTGCCTCTGCGCTCCCACTCGTTTAACGAAAAATCTTGTGAAGCGGACTATTGCGAGGGCGTCGCGTCACTTCAGCACGACGCGCAAATAAATTTGCGATCGTCACTTAGGAGAGAAGAGACGTTTACTTTGTAAGAGATTCTCTTCATAAAACTTTGAAACTCTTTTGCGGTTCACAGTCTCGACCCTCTCATACTGTGTGTTTTATTTCGCGCGTTTTCATTTTGCAGTAGCTATAATGCAGGTAGCGCGGTTACTTGTATTGTTCTGCCTCTTACCAGAGGTAATCTTCTTCAAAGCGCTTACTTAAGTTTGTCCCGCGTTGACCCGTGGCATAATCACGCACAACGTAGCATTACGCGCGCTCTCTCGCCACAATGCTTGCTCATCGATTACTTACTTCCCCGATTAGTCCACCCACCGTGTGCGTCTGAATCTGCTTACGATGACGCAAATCCGGCCAACACGGCCGGATAGTGTCGTGCGTGCGTGGTCTTATTGGGGGGGGGGAAAAAAAAAAGAAAACAGGCTCCATCTTCGAGAAAAAGAAGAGGACATCCTGTCGTAAAGGGCAATCTCGACGACCACGTCCAAAGTTAATGAGATTTAATCTAGCTGAAAACTTGAGATGTAGAATCGGATAGGAGGTTTTTTCGCATTTATTCTCGCAGGACTCGTTGAACAAACTCGTGAAATGTGTAAAGTGTTCCATATTCATGCGACGTCTCGCGCACTTATAACTAAATTACGATTAAATTAACGATTAAGTCGCAACGTCGTCTCGCTTGTATCAGCTCGTCATGGAAAGAGCGAGTTCTTCGCGAGCGCGTCCTCGTTCGGAAGTCACGATCTCCAGGGAAAAGAAAGGGCATTCTTGAGACCCGAGACAGATGCGACCGTCATGCAACGCTAATTAATCAGTTGTTCTCGCTCCACTCTCACCTCTCTAATTTGATTCTGGATACCGCGCTTTCTGCGTCTTCCCCGCCCGCCCACTCTGTTTTCTCTTTCAATAGAAATTTCGATCCACAGGGCTGCATTCGTTTCGTTCCGTTTCATTCCGAGTTTAGAAAATGTAACGTAATGCGGTTTGAAAAAAAAGCATGCAGACAACGACTCGTGCCGATCGACTGCCTCTGCTCGCGTGCAAAATATTGCGCACGTTCGCGAAAGTGGCCCGTTGCCGGGCTCTTTTCATCGAAACGGAGTGAGAAACGTTCAAGGCGGTCATTCCGCAATTCGTTTTTAACATATATAGGGACGCGGTTCTCCTCGTGCTTCCGAGGCGATCGCGCGTTCGAGCGGTTATCGATTCGATCTTGCGAACTTGATGAGTCGCGTCGTCATTCACGTATGGAGCAAAAGGCATAACGTAACGGTCGACAAAATAAGAAAATTAAGAAGACGCATCCTGTAATTTTGCAACAGTCTTTGACCACATCTCGTTCTCAATCGAGAAACCGATTTCGAAATCGCTTTAACCGCGTATATCCAGAAAAAAAAGAGAAACGTGAAGATTGCATATTACACGACTCTGGAAAACTTTTGCTCGCAATGCGATTCTGGCTGCAAACGAGTTGTTCGATTGAAAGTTTTATTTTCTCCATTATACATTCAAATTAAACGTTTCTTTCGAAACTTGGAGTTCTTTCTACTTCTACTTCTTCCTATCTATTATTGAAAATGAATATAATGGATCTTGGGTTTTCATTTTCCTATAAAATTTTGCGTCAAAAATGTCTCCTTCGGTTTACGACGAGTATTTTATTTCAGCAATCGGTATATCGCGGTGTTTCAGCGGCAAAATCGACGGGGGTCTCGCAGGGAACCTGCGATCGAAGAATTGATCGACCGGTTTAACTTTCGCGGATGGCGAACTTTCGCGTTTTCGACCGTGAGTGTCGTCTCTCGCTGTGTCACGAATTCGACCGCAACCTCCATTAAACTTATCGTTATGACGCACGCAGACGCTTTCACACAAATCATTTTGATAAAAAATATTTCGGCAAATTTCTTGTTTTCAACCTTGAAACTTTATGTCAAACTTTACTTTATAGAAATGTTCTTTTTTTTCTTATTTTCACTGAACGAGAGGCGAAGACTCATTGGTCTTTTTATATCCTGTACCGATGCCAATGACAGACCACATCCGAGAAGCTTTTTCATGTCGCGTCAAATATGTATAACCGATTCGCGTTCGATCACCGAAGCCAAACAACAATCGACAACATTAACTTTAGAACACATCTTCCAGAGCATCCAGAAAACACACCATGGATCTAGGAGACCCATGCAACTTTGATAAGCTGTATAGTTCAGATAAATATTTTTGGACTTATATTTTTTTTAGTTTGAAGCTCTGAAACTTAGGAATATGTCTAATGGATTTTAATACCGTTTTGTCAAGTCATAAAGTTAAAACTAAATGTCGAAAATAGAAAATTTTCCGAGCAAGCAAAGTTTTGTCTGGGTCTGGGAGATCCACGCTGTGTGATTTCTGCCGGTTCTAGAGTTAATGGAATTAAAAGGGTGGATCATCTAACTAAGCAAAGAAGGAGAAGTCGACAGAGTATGGTACTCCGGCACTGTGTTCCAAGAGCGACGGATATCCGCGAAAGGAGAAGAAGAAAATTCCATCGGAGAGAGGAGCGAGATAAGAGCGACGCGTCGCGCCGAGAGAGGTCGAGCCGTCGGTCACCGGTGGCGGACGGCTCGAAAACGCGCGTGCCGCGGTAGCGGCTATCGCCGACGGCTATCGCTATGTTTTGTAGGAGGTGACGATAACGATGACGCGACGTCGTCAGGAGGGAGTAATGCGCATCGTGTTCGCGAATTTCCCATGGTTGGGCCGCCGTTGACGGTAGTCGGTCGCGGCAGTATTGCCGTGACCATCGCGCCGGTTATGGTATCGCGAATGACGACGACGACGACAACGACGACGTGACGTTCAGCGACTCCGACTCGGAGTCCACGTCCCGATAGATAAATCGCGTGAAGATTCGCGCGGACGAGCCGTGCAGCGTCTCCTTACCTGACATTCAACTCGGCGACGAAGACGCCGGGGATAAGAAGATGTCGATCGCGACGACGATGGCATACCCGTTAGTGCATGCCGCGGAAAATTAATCCGTAAGAGAAGACTCGTCCGTCATCCCTCGCGATGAGTTTCACACTCGATTGATCCACGGATAAGTCGACCGACACTACGTACGATGCGAAATCTGCTCGACGAGGTTTTTTTCTTTGAGACACCAAAGACGCTTTTGACAGAGCGAAGAGCGTAAATGTCGTTGAAATAAAAAACATATCTCTTATCAATTTTTCAGTAAAATTGATTTTTCGATACTAAAATTAGAAATGTAGGGCACGGATCTTGGGTGGCATTAAGCATTTAGCGGGCTATGGCTGACCTTTTAAAGATATCCATCCTCTATTCCTGAAAAAAGGTTTCGAGTAACATTTTGAAAAATTGCACGATTGATTACGTGTTTATTCAACCGGCTCGGAGACTCTCAAAGATTGTATACGTTTGCAGCCGGATGTGATATTCTTGTCCTGCTAGATTAGCCGATTTCACGCTCGGCGACAAAACGAATCTCTCGCGAGAGGCGCGAGTTCCCGGAGATGCGTGTGAGATCCTTTCCCGCACTTCTTTCACTTCTCGCTTTTCATTCACTCACGGTAGAGCCGCGAGTTTCTTTCCCTCCAGTCAGTTCTCCTTTTCATTTTCTTTCGGCGAGGTCGCATCGCCATGGATGAAGCATTCCACTTTTTAAACGCGACGCGTTTAAGGCTCGTGCTCGCCTCGATTCGAGGCACGTCCGCGACGCCGAAAAGGAAACTGCGCGGCTCGGTATGTGTCCGCGAGATCCTTTTTTATTTTCATTTCAAAGATCGGCGACTACACAATCCATGCGTATATGGATTGAGCGAGCGATTGATCAATATACAATTAGATCAATGTAACAAAATAAATCAATATCACACGTCAAAAACAAATGGTTGTCTAACGTCGAAATTCCAGCGAAATTCCCATTTTTCATTGGAAAAGTTGGAAATCGCCTATCGGTCGTCGATCGGAGTTGCTTCTTATGTAAGAGTCGCCGGTAAAACGGAATTACGTAAGCCACTTGCACGCGGGACGTGCTGAATCGTATTAACACTGATACAAGGAAAACGCTCGCGAATAGTGCGCGGCGATTGGCATGCGAAATGAGAATAGTTGTCGCGTGGCGTGAGCGACAGGAGAATACAATTATCGCGTATTGTTCGCGATTGGAGTCGAGGATGAAATTTGGCCGATCCATTCGAGAAAACAAGAACATTCCAATCACGTTTTCTTCCTTGAAAAGCGAGCGAACGAGAGAATCGTTTATTACCGCATCCTGTTTTTAATATCGTGAATATGAAGATCGCACTCGTTCCGCTCATACAACGACCGTCGACTCGATATTTCTCTGAAATGGTAAACAAACGGCCGTAACGCTCCCCGGAACTCGACGTTATCGATGTCGGAACTGCGCGCCGTCGGCGCGTCGTGCTCGTTGGCGAAGGCGGAAATGGCGAGCGTCGCGGTCAGCGAAAAGGATAACAGACCTCGAATCGAAGATCGGAGCCCCACGCGAGCGTTGGCGTGAACCGGTTTGCGATCGGTTAACGGCTGATTAAAACTTTAGGCGAGGTTTCTGCGGGATCTAAGGAAGGAGATTCTCCAAAAGAATCTTCCCTCCGCGCGTTCTCAAAGACGACGAGATGATATTCCCTTCTTCAGCCGATTTGAAATCAATTTCTTTCCAGAAAAAAATTTCTTTGAAGCACCTATGACTCTCGAATGATTAACGAAGGACGATAAGAGGCTTTTGATGAATTAAAAAAAAAACAGGATCCTATTCTTCAGTTAATTCCAAGCAGAGTGATCAAGAGAGATTTGATTGAAGTTTAATTATAAAAGTAAAAGTTGGAAAAGATAAACGATTGTATGCTCATGAAGGAGAAATCGTCTCCAAATTGCAGTTTACGAATGACGCGTCCGGTAACGCAATAGCGATATTTCTAGTCGAATATTTGACACAATATCCACAGAAAAAAAAAGAAGTGTCAAATCAACACTTATACTCGTATGTATACGCAACAATCTATAATCTTGAAGTGAAATTATAAACTTACTTCAACGAAGTCACTTATACTACAGGTAAACGAAGTTTTATATAGTTTTATATAGTTCAAGGAAAAAAAAGTTGAAATGAAAAGTTGTAATTCTTATAAAAGGATTACAGATTGTTACGTACATACAAGTATATAAGTTTTGATTTGACACTTCTTTTTTTCTGTGTCGCGTCGAGCGAATGCCATATAAACGTGTTGTTCGACAGCACACACGATGAAGCTTTTGTGCATAACATCGTCGATTCGAGGGTGAGAAAATGAGTTCGTTAATGTACTCGCGACCTTGCGTGATGGCGTTCCCTCTTCTCGCAAGTGGATTTCAATGTATGCATACATAAATACCTCTCTTCCTGACCTGCCCGTTCCCCCCGTCCTCGCCGACTTCCATCCTGTCCCGAGAGCAAGACGTGTTTCGCGAGCGCGAGCGTATATTGAACGTATGTAGTATGTACGTCGCGATTTACGATGCGTGACCAGAAGGTCGGGCGGCGAGGAAGGGGGGGGGGGGGCAGGACACACGCGTGTCCGAAGACGCCGCGACACAAACGTGTGTCCACGTAATTATTGACCGTGTCGTTCCGCACTCTGTACGGTTTGGTGACCCACTTGCCGTTGACAACGCCTATTCTCTTCTGACCTACATCGTCATCGCGACGCTCGCTCACGTCCGCGCGATCTGTTTTCCATGCATTGCAGGAACATCCGATCGACCGACTTCGCTCGCCTGCGAAATACCGGAAAACCGCGCGGCACGAGACAATAATAACGGAGCGGTATACGCAAGTCACTTCGGTATGCGGTACCGCGACAAAAATTTCGATATTATCGATTCCCTTTATTCGTATTGGCGTCGCGTTGCCGCGCGCATCGCGTTATTCGTGACTATCGGACAGGACGGCTGAATAAAAAAGAAGATGCTATCGACTGAAGTTTCGAAAAGGTACCGTCGGGCGTTGATACGCGCGACTCCGCACGCGTCCGAAATGCATCCGAGCGGATTAGATAACGCGGAAAACCGCGAAACGCCGCTGATTGCCGTCTTATCGTCGCTTCGTCGACTGCTTGTTTTAGTTTTTAGTGTATCTTGTTTTATCTCATTTTCCTATATTTGAGATAAATTATATTTTCGCCATGAGTTAAGCCCCTTGCACAATGTCAGGCAACAGGCAATAGGAACAGAATTTCCAACGTGACGGAAACTCTGTGTCTATTGCCTGTGTCACTCTTTATTCTGCATTTATACATGATTTCTGATTTCTATTCCCTGTTCTTATTGCCTGTTGCCTAGCATTGTGCAAAGGCTGTTATCCTGCTATTTCGTAAATTAAAAAAAGAAAGAATTCGAAACGTTCGTTTGTCTTTGAAGGAAAGACGTCTTTAATCTCTGCCTTTTCGAGGCTTTAGCGCTTTGAAGTCTTGTATATGTTGGACTTTTGTCGGTAATCGATTTCTTCTCTATCTCGGAGATAGATGTCCTGTTTCCATCCCTGTGCTCGCTTCCTGTGATTTCACTTTGAGCAAAGCGATTTTCGCTTGTCTCAATCCTATAGGTATACGATTATAGCGAACCGGAGCCGCGTATTTTTTGGCGTTTCGCCAAATTTTACTCAACTCGCCCCGCGATAGAGAACGAGAACGCGCTAAACGTCTCTCCAGCTCTCCGCCGCCTCCGCCTCGCGGAGTCGGCTTGGAATAATTCTTGGCGGATATCCACGAGTCTGTCTGTCGCGTTTTCGCGTTGCATCGACTTTCCTAGTATTAGTCGGCCTACCTAGACTACAAGTCAAGAGAGAGAGAGAGAGAGAGAGAGAGAGAGAGAGAGAGAGAGAGAGAATAACGAGAAGGAACTTGATCGATGTTCCGCAAATATACAGTTCGCGCGTGAATTCGGAATTCTATTTCGGTAATTCGAACCTAATCTGGCCTTCAATATTTGATAACTATGCGTTGTTTGTTAGCTATTCGAAGCGATGATAGCTATTAACACTCGTGATTGCGTGTATTGGAAATCTCGCGACATATGCAAGATACGTGTATATTTTTGCGATTCGCTCGTCTTGCTAGAGTGTGCTTATCATTAACGTTGAGCGAGAGATCAAGATAATGGAGTAGTCAAGTGATTTGGAGCACTCAGAAAAAATGAACCGTCTAAACAGGTGGAAAACAAAATAATATAGCAAATACAATTGTAATTCTATAACATCTTGGAAGAAAAAAAAGAAGGAAGAGTTAACGTTTCTTCAATGAAGTACTTGGAAAATATATTTACTGTATTCATTAGTCATTTTAATTTTAAGACTTTTAAAGACGTCTGATATATCCGAGGATATATCAGATGTATTTTTAATATATTCTTAATTGGCGCTTTTGAAATTTTTGGCATACGCAGAAAAAAAAGAAGTGTCAAATCAAGACTTATATACTCGTATATACGCAAACATTTATAATCTTGAAATGAGATCTATTGTGTTAAACAAAGGAAACTTGAATAAACTCATTTATATAGTTCAATCAAGAAAAGAAGTTAAATAAACAGTTGAAATTCTTATAAGAAAAGATTATAGATTATTGAAAATGTATGTATGTAAGTACGAGTATATAAGTTTTGATTTAATATTTCTTTTTTTTTGTGTAACTAAAGGTTTATTAAGTTAACAAAAATCGTTGAGTTTCATCGAGAATTGATTAATTAATTGTATATAGGCAGGACACTCGTCTCCCCCGCCACCAGCGCCGAGTTCGGGCCCTGGTCCAGGAGATCCGGCGTCTCCCAGATCCGTTCAGAAGGAGAACTCGCCTCCTCGTGGTCCTCGAACCCTTCTGCTCCGGCGCAGCGAGAATGGCTACGGATTCACGCTGCGACATTTCATCGTCTATCCGCCCGAGTCCTGTTGCGTGAGTATCGTCGAGCGGCGAGTAAAGCAGGGGGCTCTCTGAAATCGAGCGAGAATGAAAGTGGATCCCTTATGCGTTGTTTGCAGATGCTGCCGGGACACGAGCGGACCAAGGTCGACGAGCCCATGGACACGATCTTCGTGAAACAGGTGCGGGCGAATTCGCCGGCGGCTGAGGCAGGTTTGCGCACTGGTGACCGCGTCGTCTCCGTCGACGGGACGCCTACCCGGGGTGAGCAGTACGCCAGCGTAGTGCAACGCATTCAACAAGCGGGACCGTGGCTACGCCTCCTCGTAGTCTCCAAGGAGGACGACATTCTGCAACGGGTACGGAAGATTTTTGCATTCCCACGAGCGGCAGCTTTCTGCTCGTAAAATGCCACCTGTCTCTTACTTCATTTTCCGCGCTCATATTTTATTAGCGATGCCGCAGTTTATTGATTTATCAAGTTTACTTAATTTCCAACGCAATTCAATATTTTCTTCACGCATGCTCTTATACGTCTACGATAAGAAGAACAAACAATTATTAATACGGATATCTTTCTAAACTTTCTAGTACTTTGGCGATACGGCGCATAATCCTGAAACGAATCAACGACCGCGATTGCGTTCCCCGGAGAGACTATCGCAGAAACAACGCAAGTCGATGAGCAGCATGATCCCGGGCGGATCGCCGAGAACGCGACAATCTTGGGTTTGTTCTCTACCGTCATCCGAGAGTCCAAATCATCAAGAGGAAGCGATGTGCAGGATGTCGCCGTCAACGATGTCTCAATTTCCGATTATGGAATCTCAAATCGCGAACGCATTGCAGCAACAGAAACAGCAGCAACGAAGAGGCATCTCGGAAGCAAGCGCATTATACGATCTTTCGGAGGACTCTCGAGTTCCGGGGAGGAAATTGCAGTTGCTGCGTGAGGATAATGTGCAACCGAGCGGCCGATTGTCCCTGGATTCGAAATACGATCTGTATGATAGGACGCGGCCCGAGTCGGTGTACTCACGGCCAAGCAACGAACAGCTCTACGACAGAATCAACGATCCGATTTACGAGCGTGTGCGCGTCAGCGAGCACCATCCACAGCATTATTATCAGCCGTCTTTGTTACGTTATCCGGTCTCGCAAGCAGAGCCGCAGGTGCCGATCTACCGGCCGATCAAGCGAATGGTGGCTCGACGAGCCAGTGAGGGCAGCGGCAACATTGATTCTGAGATGGCGAGTTACGGCAGCATCGACGCGCTGAGATCGAGCGAGTCCAGCAGATTGAGCATGGAATCGAGACGGGACTCGTCGCCCGCCGCTAGCAAGGACAGCATGTCTCCCTACGATTCAAATTCGACTCTAACCGGCAACGAGTGCTCCGACGATTCCGTCATTATGAACAGACTCCGTAAGAGCTTCGAGCAGAAGGCGGAATTTCTCCGGCGGCCGAGTTATCCCGTCGGTTGGTCTGTCGAGCCGTCGCTGCTACCGAACATCGATCAATCCGCGGTGATCCAGAGGGAATTCTACGCAAGGCCGCAAAAGCTGCAGAGACAAATCTGGCCGCCTGGTCAGAATGAACAACAGCAGAGACAGCAATCTCCTACGAGAAGGTCTCAAGAGAGGAATGTCGTTACCAAGACCGTCACGAGTTTGAATAAGCCGTCAAATCAGAGCGTGCAGAGGATAAAGGACGTGGACTCTAACTCTGAGTATTCGAAGCCGCGCAACGATCAACAACTTGGAGACAATCAGTCTGTAGCTGGAGATCACTGTTACTCGCCATCGCTTCTCTATGACAACGAGCTCGCGAAGGAACAGCAATACCGAGGCGCTGGCAAAGGTAGTTTCGTCAGCATCCTGTCGAGAATACACGAGAACATTAGTACAAATCAGCAACAGACGTCAGAAGAGACGCGAAACGGTTCCTCGTCGCTACCATCTTCCCCGGGACCGGACAAGAAAGCCGGCAACGACAGATTTCCGGTACCGCCGCAGGGCTTGCAGATCGTCTCGAGACGCGCTAAACAGTTCGAGTCCGGTCGTTTGCTGAGCGACGAGGATGAGCCCGCTGGTGATCGAACGAATCTTTACAAGAGCGAATTGTCCAGATTGTCAAATAAGAGAAGTGTACCGAATGTAGCTGTGCGAAAACGAGAGTTCGAGTCGAAAGCCGAGAACCAGGACTCGAGAAGATTACCGGCCAGAGAAACGAAATCTCTTGACACTGGTAAGCACAATGTAATCGCCTTTTCATTTTCCTGTTAAATTGATGCGAAATGATTGGCGTCACATTTGTCAGATAAAGTTGTAACAAAATTCAAGCAAAATTATCGCTACTGCCTTCAATACATTTATTTCTTTATCTAAGGAAATCTTTTCAATCCTCAAGCAATAATTTGGATGACTTTATTTAGCACAAAACTCCATGAAAAAACGACAAAACTTTTGCATCAACCCAAATATTGAATTGTGTAAACTTCTATCGACCGACGTTTCGATGGTAATCGCTATGAATTTCACGATTAATTAGGATTAGATCAAATTAATAATGCTAATTGTCAGATCAATGCTCAGTAAACAAGTGTCATCGTTTAGGTGCAGCATTGACAGGCAACAGAATAATTCCTATAGGCAGCAAGCATATCCATTGCGAGCCACCAGCCGACTATAAAGAGAGTAAAGGTAGATAAAATTAAGAAGCTGTATCGAATACTGCTTGTGCATTGTCGTCTTGTGCCGCTCTTGTGCTGTCAGTGATTCGTTCGCATTCAGTGTGGACCGCGATCACGATTTGGCGTTAATAATGTAATGTTAATATGATAGATGATACAATAATTAATACACCTTACCCGCTTCTCACGCTCTAACTAAGACAAAAATAGGTACATGTTTATTATCCCTACATAGATAAAATCGTAACATAGATAAAATCGCAATTAGTTTTAATAATTCATTTTTATCGTTTAAAACCGTGTTTGGAAGAGACGCGCGAGATTGCTTCCAAGCGGAAGTAATCGGATAAAGCCGTGATACACCGGAATTTGTCGACGTAACATTATGCACAAAGGGGACATTAACTGCCCCCTTGCACCCGACGTTTTTGTTGCCCAGCTTCTTATGATATGTGGGTAATTCAAAATAGCAACGACGTATCCGCTGGTGCTTCTACATAGCGACAACAACACAGCCGCACACGCTATATATAATATTATACTCTACTTCCGTTGGTTATTAACAAAGCGATAGATGTTGATCAGCAGTCGTTTGTACAAGAAATATAATAATACGCCGTAACGATGCTATAATAATCCCGTCGTTTAATCGAGCAGATGTGCCTACTATGGAGACAGAATCAGTGCGTTTGAGAGCACGCAGCAACAGCGCGGAGTCCTGGGAGGCTACGAACGGTCCAGCGGCACGGAGCAACGCCAGGCATACGTGGCAGACCGCCGAGGAGGAAGGTAGCACCGAGGACAACAATAAAGCCTACCGCAATCAGGACAATTATTTACAGTCGGCCAAACTGCAAATCGGTTAGTCCCTTTGGCCGCTATCACTTACGTTTTACAGATATACATCACTACTCACACATATCCACGTTACATAAAGGTCGAGCATAAAGCGTTAATAATCGTCCCATTGATTTCTCTTTCAGCACCAGTCAATGGTTCTTCGCCCAACGGCTCGACCAATAACGCTGCGGTACTTAGGCGACAGAAGAATGCACGGATCAGTGAGTTCGAACGATGAGGATATTTTTAACATTACGTGCAATTATTGCGACGCACGCTTTAAGCGCGATGTGGACGCGTTTTATCGAAATTATAAGCGCGCGCACTTGCACCAGAAACTTCTCTCGCACGTAATAAATCAGTTATATAAAGAAATCTCCACTTGACAATGCTATTATGATTCAGCGTGAAATCCATTTGAAAAGAGACCATTGTTTTTACATGCACATTGAAGCATAACAGTATTGTAGTTTTAAACGACATCTTCTTAAACAAATGAGTTATTTATTTGTCGAATATTTCGATTTCAAGCCTTTATCAACGAGTACTCGTGATAATTATAAACCTAATGTCGAAACTTCAAAACATGTTAAAAGAGAGAAAGCGTTACGATTACAATTTCATGAAACAAAAAGAGAAAACAGGTTTATAATCATTATAATCGATATAATCGTAATTTAATAGGTGACGAGGATCGTGCTACCAGACGGGTTTCGTATCTGAAGGCAACCTGGGGCGAACGAATGCACGTTGATAGCGATCTGGAGCTCAGCGATTCCGAACCCGTTCACATTCACAGAAAGTAAAGTAATCTTTTGATACGCGCATCTTGAGTCTTGACGCCGCGATGACATTCGAATGTGCTGATTTTAAGCCACCGATTTGTCTTTCCTTGAACACACAAAGATATCGTCAACAACACGTTTTCCCCTCCCGTGCTTCTCGTAAGGTTCGCTCGCGCGAGGTGAAGTAACGACCCCGATAGGAAAAGATTCATTAGTGTTGCTGCAAATATTGGGACATAATTGCAGCATTCTCAATTTTATCCCGATTTCGTCATATAAGTAGAAATTTAAACTTTTGTGCAAATATTTATCAATATTTGCACAATTTATTTCTAAATAGTATTTCAGCAAGACAGCAATATGAAAAACTATCTTAGCCGGAATATTTGCAAAATTAAATTTTAAAAGAAATTGCGAAATAATTAAGAAATACATTTGAATTTTATTATGTATCATTTATAGCATATTCTGTGCTTGCTGGATTGATCGTCGAAAGATAGCATTCTTTCTCGTACGTAAAATGTAATGAACGACGGCTTATATCACTTATATGTAATTGTTATATATCGATGCTGAAGTGTGCTGGAGTGATTTTGCTTCTAAAATCTAAAAAAATGTCAAAATGTACAAAATTTAAACCTCAAATTAAATTTCTCAATTTTTGTGCAAATATTATTCAGAATCTTTATGCCGGCAAGAACGCTGCATTATGAGGAATTATCTTAGCACAATAATTGTGAAATTTCTCTCAATTGAATAACGCAATTATTGTACAATATTTACGCAATTTTCCTATCGGAGGAGCAACGTGGTAATATCGTTGTTAGCTCGAAGGTGTTAATTGTAAGTATGTCTCGAAGCCTGCACCTGTTCGTGTCCATGTTTCCAGTGCGCATAGACGATGGCGGCCGCCGTTATTTCCGAGCGACATAACGCCTTTGCGACGCATCTTCGAAGATATGACGCAGGTTGCATCCTTACATCGAAACTCTCATCATCGGTGAGGGCGAAAGATTCCGTTTGAGAAGCACGGAAAAAGTTGCATTATCTATGCTCCGCATCTCCTCCTCTAAGCTAATGTACATTTGTCCTCGCTCTCACTCTCGATCCGCTCGTCGTTTCTATATATGTGTACGTTTGCGCCATTTACCTGCCTGTAAACGGTGGCGAGTGACGAATAATCGCGTTGCAATGTCGATAGAAGCATGAGAGTTGTACACGAACATATCTATCTATTCAGGAAGTCTAGAACAGCATAACATAGACAACATGACTTTAATATTAGTGCCACGAACAGGAATGTGACGTATTTTATGTCTCTGTGGACGTATGTCCCTTATCACAGTAGAAATAATAAACAAGAAAGGATATCTTATCTAACGCCACTCGCGAGAAATTAATGCATACGTATTGCAAGACTGTGATATATTCAGTTTATATCTTTATTAAGAAATTATCAACTTTCTTGATTTATTATGCTTGTTTACTTTTTATTTAATTTCTTTTGAGCTATTTAATTTGTTGCTTATTTAATTTTATTTCATGTGATTTGAATTTATTTCTCCATAAGTAATATTCTCTTTAATGCATTTTTTTTTCATTTAAATCTATTGGCAGTAGACGAAAGTTTATTTTTTTCCGAATAATTTGTTTCACTCGGGAGACATTTAGATGAACAAATTAATGTTATATATGTTTAATGTTACTAATGTTTATTTTTAATGTTATTAACGGAATGACACTAATAAGCTGAAAATCGATGTGACCGCTGTTTTCAGTGTCGTTTTCAGTTTAAAAAAAATATGAGAATGAATATAAAGAGAATGTAGTTGTGAACAATACTACGATAAAATTTCTTCCGTTGTTTCTGAAATCGAAGATATCCGCGACTGCATCATTTTGTACTTAAAAAGAAATTGATACGTACATTTGCTTGCAAGCAACAGATTCAAACGGCTTCGTTTCTTTTTCAGTAACAGCATTGCTGTAACGTCAAACAGCTGCGACGAAACTGCGAAGGATACTGAACCAGTAGAACGGGAGGGAACACTCCATGTCAAATTCACAGTGCTCGATGGCAAGGTAAGATCACAAGCTCAACAAAAGAATTATATTTATTGTTAGATGCGCTAGAATGCATTGAATACATATTTTTTAACTGTATTTAATGATATTTCAGCGATCTACCGATCGTTCCTGGAAGCAAGTTTGGGGTGTTCTTCGTGGTCCTATAATTTATTTTTACAAGGATCGTCATAGTCAGGTGAATAATGCTTAAACATTACTGTTTATGTATCGTTCAGCAGCCGTCATACATAAGAGCACAATATTTTGTTGGTGCAATATTTTAGTCGTTACAAAGTCCTTCGTTGAGCACCGAGAGCGAAACAAATGCAGGACAAAGTGTCGATGTCAGGTGCTCCGTGGTCGACGTTGCCGAAGATTACACGAAACGGAAACACGTATTGAGAGTGGCAAATCCTACGGCAGAGGTGCTTTTACAGACCGAGGATGCGGCATCCATGGCCCTCTGGTTAAGGTCACTTCATTCTCACGCCGCTGCAGAAAGATCATCGGTAAGCATTAATTATAGGATATTTTTTGCGAAATCGTTATTTAAGTTAAAAACAAAAAAAATAGATAAAGATGCAGAAATATCACGAAAATTCAGTATATTGGCCTTTGCTGTTCCCGTTTTGACGATTCTGAATTCAGCTTCCTTGCCACATTTCTCATAAAAGTATATTCCTTTGCAGGACGCCATATCTTGTACGTCGAAGCAGCAAGCCGTTCCGCAAACTCCGACAGGTCCCACAACTCCGAATAGCGGCGTTCCTCCGAACAACGTCCAAAGATTGAGTCCTCTGCCGAGTCATAAAGGCATCAAAAAACTAACATCGTTTAGGAATCGATCCCCAACAGGTCAATCGCCAGTGAACAAGACGCGCAAGCCGAGTAATCAGATGGTGGAACCTTTACCGTCGCCCAAGTCGAAGACTTGGAAAGGACGAATGGCGAAACAGTTCAGAAGGATGCACGGTCAAGCCGGCGGCGCGCCATCCTCCCCCACGGCACAATCACCGCCAGAAGGGGCCACTTTCAAAGTGCCCCTCGAGATCTGTCCAGCGTCTTCGTTTTCCGAGTACGTGCCACTGATCGTCGAAATGTGCACGAGTATCGTCGAGGCAAGAGGTCTTGAGGTTGTTGGAATCTATAGAGTGCCAGGAAACACCGCTGCGATCGGTCAGCTCACGGACAATGTCAACAGAGGATTCGAGAACATCAACTTCCAGGTATCCTATCTGATAGAGCCTCCGAGATGGGTGTGATTATTTTTCTGAGACTTATTTTTTTCCAGGATCCGAAATGGAGCGATGTTAATGTGATATCGTCGTTGCTGAAATCGTTTTTCCGTCAACTTCCCGATTCTTTGCTCACGGCGGATCTATATCCCATGTTCATCGACGCCGATAAGATAGAAGATCCGCAGAGGAGAATGATCACGATACGAAAATTATTACGAGATCTTCCGGAACATCACTTTGAGACACTGAAATATTTAATGCAGCATCTAAAGAAGATAGTGGAGCACAGTGAGATCAACAAAATGGAGGCAAAGAATTTAGCCATCGTTTTCGGGCCAACACTGGTGCGGGCGAGTGGTTCAAGAGATAATATGGTCACCATGGTCACCGATATGTCGCATCAATGTAGGATAGTCGAGAGTCTGCTGAACAATGTAGGTCTTTGTTAAAATAGGAAAACGCCGTTTTCTTAATAAAATCCTAGTATAAAATATCGATGTGTATTTCGGTTCAATGTGTTTCAGGTCGATTGGTTCTTCTCAGAGGACGATCTAGACGACTTGAGCAGATTAAGCGTAAATTTAAGCCTTCCGACCGACAGTTGCGAAGTTGAACCAGCATCCAATCATAGTCTTCTGTTAAACAATATTCAGAAAATCGAAGGTATATTATTTCTATTATTACTTATTTCTTATGTATTATATATTATTGTATTATGTATTATTTCTTATGTATTATATCACATCTACTCTTTCTTATGTATTATTTTATATCTAGTCACTTTTTTCTCACACTTCTTGTCTTACATGTATTTATCTTAAACGCAAATTTTATCCCATTCTATTTTTATTTTATCACTGACATTGCTAGCACTTTGAACAATAACAGTTGAATCGTGTTGTATATTTTATCTATAAAAGCAATATATTTATCTCGTCTATTTTTTTGCTGTGATTAAACAGGCATGCGCGACATGGCATCTGCTAAAGACATTGTATCTTCAATCATATCCGCAGCTAATAAAAAGATACAAAGAAGACGAAAAAATCAGGACGAAATCGATAACAGTGAACACGATAACGATAAGGTTGGTACTAATCGTAATCTATCTCTCTACTCTTTCATCTATCAATTTCATCTATAATATATTAATATATTAATTTAATATTTAATAAATTAGGTCAAGTTGAAACAAGAATCGGAGAATTTGCAGACGATTCGACGACAGAGTATGGCTTTAAATGAACGACAGTGTTCCGTCAGTGAGATCGTGCAGATGCATGAGAGCAAGAGTCAACCGAATCATTCTACGGATCGTTCCCTGTCGGTTGACAGTAATAACAGTGGTTCATCACACGGAACGTGTTCGTCGAGTCGTACCAAGTACGCATTTCAATCCGCGCCACCATCTGTAGACTCCACGAGATTATCGATCGACACTGGTTTAAGTTCAGCGGAAACGGGCTCCACTGTGTCCAGCAACGCATCTAACCAGACGAAGCAAAGTAACGACGAAATAGCTATTTTAACGTACGCTGGTTTAAGTGCGACCACGCAGGAGAGAGTACGGAGATTTGAGGAAGAAACGAAAGCGATGCTGCAGAGAGACCAGCATCGACAGAGGCTCGAAGCCGAGAAGAGGGAGGAGGAGAGACGAAGGATCGAGATAGAGTGGCAATTGGCGAAACGAGAGATGGAGAATGACGATCTGCTCGACAGTATAGTTGATACTACGGTGTCGCCGAGCCTCTTGTCGGAACGTCTGTCTAGTCTGAACGAGAGACTTGCCGATAAATCATTGATAGATTTGTCCGAAAGACACGGCAGATCGCGTTCGACCACGAGACCACCGCTATCAATAGCCGTGCAACAACAGCCCATGATGCACCAAAAAGCACAAGCTACTAATCAACTGACTAGCATACTGGGGGAGAAGATGAATAACGGCGTCATTAAGAAATTTAAAACGGATAAAGATGTAAGTTAATAACAATTACATTTATGCTTGAGCGGTCGTGGCATGGTAAAGATGTAAGCCAATTCTTTTTTTATTCTGACATTCGTCAAAGTCAGTATGGTAGTAAACTTTCTTTTTCCTGTAAGAATTTACTTGCATATTACCTTGCTATTTGACAAAAATGTTTTTTATCGTCGACATTTATTGTTCGACTAATCGAATTCACTTACACGGATTCGTTGGCGTTTATAGCCGTCGATGGAGTCGATTTGTTTGCCACCAGTTCGATACGGAAGTCTGGATTCCTTGCACGAGGTTCACAATCTCTCGCAGTCCTCTCCGTCACCATCACAGCAGCAACGAGGCGTTCCCGGTGATGGCTCGGATGATGGTTAGTATCGCATTCTTTTATAATTTCACGTGATGCTATTCTGAGTCTTCATATGCACTAGATATCGAAACAAATCTTTCGTGCTGTCAATATATCTCAGAGTCATATTGCAATAGATACGTGAAACTGTATCTATGTTTTCTTGCTCGCTATTCAGCAGGGATATCCATAAATAATTAGCGAATAACATATATGAAAAACGGTGCTGATAATTGGAATTTAAGGGATCGATAAAAGGTTTATATATTGTATATGTTGTGTATTACATGTTATATGTACAAATAGAGCTACGCAAGATGCGTGAAGAGTAGCGATTAGCGATACACGACCAGAAAGACAATTTCGTTGCTATTTCTGCAACATCTTATATCCATTCGTATATATCGATTTTTAAAAAAACGTTACGCGAGAATTAAAGTTGCGTCTTTCAGTATAGTAACGTATTCACTGTATGTACATGTATTGAGTGTACTCTATCTTGTTTGTCTCATTTCGTTTCTCCGTGGATATATATTCGACTCTTGTTTCTCAAATTCACGTGCATAATTAGGACGCGTACTCTCTATCCCGTTATTATATATCTATCTCTATTCATATTCTCTTTTTATATCTTTTTTCTCTGTATAATATCGCTTCTGACGATCGGTGAGTGTAGCAGGATCTTGTTTTCTGCAGTGGACACAGAAGATACTCACTATTAACAAAAAGCTTTCTAGGTACATTCCTCTTCTTATTTGCTTCAAGCGATTTTTTTCGATTTACTTATACGATTATAAAGTGTATGTTACAAAGTTATCACCGTCATTGTGCGGAAACCTTTCGACTTTCTTACGTTTGCGCCATTCATCATCGCGCGAACACAGTTCAGAACGTAGCAACTTGTTTCGCATATTCTTTAGTACGAACACGTCTTTACCACGACACACGAGGCTTCTTGTAATGAAAACATTTAATTTTACAAAAATATATCATCTCGTATTTTCGCGACCAAGCGCAAGGAGGGTCAGCCACAAAGAGGATGATGAATTAAAGAAAGAAGACGAAATACGATATATACCTATACATATATTGTTCTAGAGTTAGGGTCATTTCGATCATTTCCGATTAGTTTAATCGACCGATTAAGTTAATCGGATTTGGTCGAAGTGGCTCTTACTCTCTTACACATCGCGCCTTTTGGCCGATCCTCTATTTGTACGATGTTGTCATGTGCTGCATGCCACTCTTTGGCTTTCGGCGTTGAGAAATAGTTATTTGTGTAACAAGTGCTGTAAGATGGAAATTGGACGTGCGGAGTGAACGCACGAACCGGAGGCGAGTGCGATCACCCGCACGTCCAATTTTCAACTTAACACACGTGTTACACACCCTATTTTATGTTGCAAGTGCGTGGAAAGTGGTCTATCACGCACGCGTCGCGTGCGTAATGGGCCACTTTCCATGCACGTGTGACATAAAACAGATTTACGTCACACGATTGGCTGCTTCTGCGATCTTCGATGGTTTCTCCATACATAGGCTACGGTCAACGTGACGCTACAAATGTTTTGGAGCGTTCTTCTTCTCCTTCTTTCTTCATTGAAAGAAAAGAGAAGAGGAATGCTTCGAAGCATTTGTAGCGTCACTAGCCCAGTCAATAGAGCCCGAAAAAGCCGTTGAAATGAAATTAATTCCGGGAAACGATTTTTTTTTTTATTGTTTTGGAGGGTCATGGGTAGTCTAAAACCGGATTTTCGGGATTCTAATCCTGGAGCGTTAGCCGCCATTTTGATTAGAAGGGTGATTTTGATAAAAATCTCGCTTATTTTCAACTTTAGAGTGAAAGTGGTAATAACCAAACTTGTAGAAAATTAATTCCATTTAAATGTCTCTATTGACTGGGCTACACGTTGACCGTAGCCATCATATATATGTGTAATCAGCGTTGAAAGGTTCGAGACATTTTTTTTTTAATAACTTTCGTACCTGATATCCAATAAGAGAAACAAAAATCTCCTGTTGGGTACCGGATACGTTGCGAAAATAATTAAAAAAGAAAGTATCCAAGCCTCTTTGACGCTGACTATGCAAATTGTCGGACAAATAGTTTATTCTCGTCGCATGCATGTCCTTCGAGGATCGTAAGCGCTTCGAATGATTCTTCGATCATTGCTTGCTCTCACAATGATGATGAAATCTTCTTAGAAGAGTCACACTTTACGTCTCGTCACGAGTAATTTCTTAACGATGAATTTGAAGGCATTTTCTCACGCGTGACCACGCAAACGGTATTTCGATGGGGCGGCTGCTCTGATTGTTAGCGAAAGTAATCCTAGTCTCGCACCTTCTTCGTCACACACACGTGCGCATTTCCGAATATCACACTTATCTTACTGCTCGTCTGCCTGTTCTATTCTATCGTTAACGACTTGCCTGTGCCGATTGATTGTGCTCTTAGTTATAAACTGATTGTCTGCCCGCCTCAGTCTACGTCTTTGCGATCAGACACGCCCGAAAAGAATACGATTATATGTTGGCCCGAAACGGCGTATTCCTTCGAAGATCCATGGGCTGCAAAAGGGACAAGGAAATAAATCCGTCGATACTCAATCGCGGCTGAGAAAGGACGCTTAAAATTCGATTCTCTTCGCTCTTCTTGATCTCTGCGCCTCTCTCTCTTTTTATTTATTTTTTCTTTTCGCCAAGTTCAGTGTCCCAAGTTCCCGGCCTCTCCGTCGTGCAAAACGTTTATTTCCTTTTTTTTTTCTGGAGCATTGGATCTCCCGCGCGACAATCGATCGCGATGCCAAATCTCGGCTCGAGAGGAATACACCTCGGATAAGAATATAAACAGCTCGGATAGAAAAAGCCATAGAAACATAGACGGTGGGTCCAGACGCAAAGGAGGAAGACGAGAGGAAGAGAATTTGTGCTCTGCCGCGCCGGCCGCCACGAATTGTATGACGATGCGAATGACGAAACGAATGGTTGAATACCACGTGTAGGCACACAGCAAGCGCGGGCTTTTGGTGGTACATATCGTCCCACCTATACGGTACCGCAAGTCCCGGTGGCACCGCCGCGAAGACACCGACCCAGTCGCCAATGTCAATGCCAGTGCCGGTCACAGCGGTCCCAATGCCAATGCCCGTGCCCGTGTCGGTGCCAGCAGCAGCAGCAGCAGCAGGAGCAACAACAGCAGCCGCAGCAGCAGCAGCATCATCGCTGGCAACTGCTGTCGCGTCTGCAGCAACTACCGCATCATCGGCGAACAACGAGCCCGCCACCGCCAAGGCTCTAAACCGATTCCTCCGAGGTAAATTCCAGGTCCGCTGCCAGACCAAGAGTGGTCTGGAAAACCCAGCCGCATCCAGCATCCGAGATGTCCGACGAGCTGACAGCTGGCTCACCCGAATGGCTTTGACACACACTATCTTTCAGTTTACACACCCTACTAAGCACGCGTTTACACACATACATAAACATATATACCGTTGTTTGTATAATACTTTCCTACGACTAACCGTCTATTGTATCGTCCGTGTCACACGTCCGCATCTCATCCATTTCTCTCGCGTTTACGCATCTCCGCATCTCGTCCGCGTCTCTCATCTCTCGCCGACTGTCATCAACGTGGTAAACTTAGGTACTGTAAACTCCGTTAATATTCACACGCGACTTGTCGTCGAGGGAAATGTGAGCGAGTCTCATAATGACTCATACTGGCTTTCACGTGCGCAATAACGCTGCAGAATGCATTGTTATTTTTTTTTTCTATTTTATTTCACCCCGCTAGACAGGAACTGTCTTGTCCCCGCTGGCGGAGCAGGAGTGCGCTCGACGAAACCCGCAATATTTTCCCGTGCTATTTTATTTTCGCCGTTTGTGCTGCTCGGATGTTTCAGCGTATGATCATGAATGGACTCTATAACATGTGCGGCGCCACTAATTGCGAAACTTGTTACGTAACACGTTATCTAAAATGAAAGATATTTGCGCAAAGATATGTCGTTTTTCGCTTTGAGAAGCGACAATGAATCACTTGGCGATTTTAACGGATACCGCTTCTGTTTTTTTTTTACTGGTATTGTTTCAGTATTTTTTTTTCTTTTTTTTAGCACTTTTTTGTTAGGTATATTTTTAAGTGTATGATTTTCAGCAATATTGTTCATGTATTGTTTTTCAGATATTTTTATATACTTCGCATATCCTTCGCCTATTCTTTTTTTCTTATGTCTCCTTTTTTCTTCTTTTTAATCTCCGCTGCCAGACGATGTTCTTTATGAAAGTTGAATTATCTGCAAACATTTACAAACATACGTCTAACTACGTATCTTTCTCATCCCGTTTTCTCAATCGCGCGCCCAAGGACGTAGCGTTTTCTTCATCTTTTTCATGCTTCAGCACGAGAAAAAGGAAAGTTGATGATGCTAATTATGTTACTGTTGCAATGTATACAGCTGTCGAAACAACGATAATTTTATTAATAACGATAACCAACTGATAACGTGGATGGTGATGAGAGATTGAAGATGATAACTTATTAATCAGTTTTTTTTGTGACAATTGCGTTTACTCGATGTCGACGATGTTTCGATGCTGCCATTGTTTATTATTCATATTATTTCTATTGCAGTTTTTCTTTCGCAGCGATTTTGTTTTGCAGGAATGCACTCACGCAAGAATTCACCAGTTGCGCGACGAACAAAGCGCATATACACTTACTGGCATATATTCACCTCGTTTAGCGATCGTGTCACAATTATGTTCGTTACAATAACCGACCAAGTAACCGGTGCTTTGAGTGTTTTTTTTTTGCGTCGATCTTCGTGTATCCCGCGCGATTAACACGGATCTCCTGTTACAGGTAGCGACCTTCTAACGACCCTTACAACCACGTTCGATCGCAAGTGGAGGTCTCTCATCAATCAGTCGTCGAATCAAGCGCAGCCTCCTCCAGAATCAGCATCCTGCAACAAGAACGACATCACGGAGCAGCAGGAGCAGAAGCAGAAGCCGAGTGCGTCCCCGAGAACCAAGTATCCGTCTACGGAAGCCTATCGCGACCCGAGTCTTCACAAATCGCTCGACAAGAGTCACCTCGCTCGCCCGAAGGATGTAAGTCGATATCGCGCGTTGTCAAGTTCCTGAAGCCATCAACGTCGTCAGAGCAATGAAATGAAACGATTATCTCAAGTCTATACGAACTTTCATCTACATTCTAGCGAAAGCGAAAACGCAACTCCAAAAGAATGCGACGATATACACGTAAATACGCGATCGTTATTTCTAAGGTGTAACATAAGTCAGATGGCACCGCATATTTCGTTTAACGTCAGATAGTATCGCATATTTTAAATCATGCAAATCAAAACGTAATAGATAAAAATAGTTAATGTGACCCTTGAATTATTCCAACGGACATTATTATTATAGTTTTCCGTTTCGTTTACCGCAGGACGCTCCCGAGAAGGACACCGATTCAACGGTAGCCGACAATATCCCTTCGGAGTCCATCACGCCGAACAACGACCGTGGCGCGAACGACAAGCAGAGGCTGGAAACGAAGCCTATGACAAATAATGCGACGGAGAACGAGGGACAGAAAGATGTGGATGAAGGGGATGATTGTCTGCGCGCGGGAAACCCGAAACGATACGAATTATCAAGTGAGAAGGAGCTTCAGGAAAGTAAATCGGAGAATAATGATGTAAGTGCAAAGGTGGAGGACAACAGTAGGAGCCACCATTATTACGAGACCGGAGACTCCAGTTACTCCAACAAGCTGAAAAAATTTGAGAGCCTGACGAATTCTCAGGCGAGGTCCCGCCTGAAACGGTCGGAGTCTCTGAACAAGAGGACATGCGAGAACACCACCTCGCGACTGAAGAGATCGGAGAGCTTAAATAAGCATTCGACTGAGAGGCTGTCGCCGCTCAAACGATCCGAGAGCTTGAACAAACATTCCGGCGACCGATCGGAGTCGCCGGGCAGCAAGCTGAAACGCTCGGAATCATTGACGAAGACCGAGAAGACCGAGTGCAATATCAGCAAACGGCGGCAATCGGTGCGAAAGGAAAGCGCCACGAAGTTAAAGCGGAAGAACGGAATGTCGGAACGGTCAATCAAACGAAGGCACACAGTCGGCAGCACCAAGGACTTCGACAAGGTGCACTGGCTCGATAACAAACTGCAGTCGGAGGCCGAAAGGGTCATCAGGAGCGACTATAGACCGAAAAAGAGCCAGCTCAGAACCAGCTCGCCCGATCTCAGCACCAATCGAGTTGGCATGGCCGACACAAGCTTTCTGATCGAGGTAAGCTTTCGCGGGCCTAGCAACGTCGTCTTTAACGTAACCAACGCTGCTCGGCCGCAGTCATTGCCGGACGCGAGTCTCGCGTCCAAGGTTTTCAAGGTGCCCCTCGAGAGTCACGTATAATACGCTACGAATAAGTTACTCCGACACATTTCTATATTCACCACCAAATAATACATGCACACAATGCTGCTGTCATATCTATACCTACCTGCCATCATTTTTAATACTTTTACCGGTTTATATTATATATAAACCAATCTGTATACCAGATATATATCTTATTTTATATATATCTTATATAAAAAATAATTAGATCGCATCCACATCTAAGTTCGTTCCGCCGGAAACGCTGACATTATTCATTAATCGCCAGTGTGCCAAAGAGCTATCACTCTATGAATCGTTTATCGTTGTCAAACGATAATATCGAAAATTTGTTTACGACGGCTAGAATGAATTAGATAAAGGAGAAGGTACCTCTGTCTCTGCACTGATAATGTTTCAGTCTTTAATCGAGTTAAATTTATAACGCGAGATCGTTACAACGATCGAGAATTGTTCTGAATTAACGAACCAGAAGCAATTAGACTCTAAAGAAAAAGATGACGGTTTATTGATCTGCAGACAGCGGAATTAGAGCTAATTGCAAGTTGCATTGAAGAAATGTAAGAAAGTTATTTAGTGATTATATATTGCATGTGGTATTTGCATTGTGTCAATTTTATATATATAAATATATAGATAATATAAATATATATATATATATATATATATATACATTATCTTACTTGTGTGAATTGTGATTGTGACATTTTTTTGTACATTCGTAATTTATTGCATATCCCCGCAGGGCTCGCAATCTACTACCAATACTATCCTTCTCCTCTCACTTTAACCCTTTGGACCAACGGCTTAACGTCTCTTTGCGAAAGACGGAGCCCAGTTTTCTCCCCACAAGTATAAAATTCCTATAAATGCTTTTATTTCCTCGAGATGAGTTTCGGGTGATAATGTTTTACAACTTTTTTGTCTTCTTGCAATCTCAGTGTTAGTATAACTTATTATTGTATCTAGCATTTCATTAGTAAAAAGAAGAGACCATACTTCTATTGGAGTATCCTTATCCTTCGTATCGCCCAACACTTCAGGTTCATAATTCGATTCTTCGTCTGCTTCTGTTTGTATTCTTCTCTTCTCTTTTTCCGTCGGCGGTATAACGGACCATTTGAAATAGTTGGTGCCATACAAAAAACGTCTCGCCAATTTAGTTTTTTTGCGTCGACGAATGTGCTGCCCCTTCCTCTTCACTTTCCGATTCTACGATATCACTATATGCCTCTTCTTCGGTTGCGATGTCACTCAGTTCCTCAATATAATTGCTTTCTGAGGAACTTTCATTATCAGGTTGATCTTTTTGCTTTGGCATATTTTTTTCTGTTCAAGCGATTCTCGCGAGCAATGACTTTTTAGATTTCCAATATCTTTGAAATGTTTAATTGTTGTATTGCACGTTTTGCACGTCGCTTTGTTATCTTTTATTGTGAACATGTTCCATATCTCCGAGTTTTCTTTTACTTCTTTCGCTATTTAAATTCAAATTGCTGTCTCTCACTGAGCTGGCGGCAGGTCACAGCTTGCAGATCTGTATATATACGACAGCTTTGATTAATCAAGTAGAAAAAGCGATAAGTGTTGCTTTAACTTTGTTGTATCATTGCGATGTTTTATTTCGCAGTTGCATCTTCTGCACGTCGCAACTTCGCCTTCTCTAACAAACTGGCTCCATATGTTTGCTCTTTCTACCGCAATTCTATAAATAAAATTACATTGACCATACGTTACGC